>NC_056728.1:404013655-404276155 GCF_019279795.1 Protopterus annectens
AAAAGCATGAAGGAAAAGAAGTGTAGAGCAGCCAGGGCAGGGGAGGAAATATGGGGATGTTTATTTATTTATTTGTTTGACATTTGTTGAACGGGTTAGTCCGAATGAGCAGCAGCCCTTTTTCAGCAGATGCTTGAGGAGAAAAGTTCCAAAATGTACAAGTAACAAAGGCAATCACATGACAGAGTTATAACTAAAATTATAATAATTGCAATATGTATGAGATGTGTGTTGAAACAACATGTTAGAAAATGGTCATTAGATTGAAAACATAATATAGTACGACGTTTTACACAATATTAAGCAGAATGCAGAAAATATAGATACGTTTGTAAAACAGAAAGAGGAGATAAGCCCAGGGCAAGAGACAATTTCCAAGATTACAGCTGTGGAGGCTGTAGGAACTGTACTACCAAAAGAAGAAGCACCACAGTGTATCCAACTGCCCAAATAAATCCTGCAAGCATGATGAGTTAACGTACTGTTTATTACAAAAAACAAAAAAATCAAAAAAATCACAAAAAATCACATAAAGCGCTTTTCATCAGGCCACATAGCCCAACTTCATACAACATAGGCCATACACTATATAGGAAGTGAAAAGTCAGCTGGTTCCTGAATCAGCAGGAATCAGCTGCTCCTAAAGTGGCAACCACCTTCATTCATTACCTAAAATATATAGCTTAAACGGTTCTCATCTAACACATTGTTTTAAAGCAATATTTTAAAATAATAGATAAATAGTGTAAAAAATCAGTGTAAAAAAATCTAAAACCAATAATTATCTATTATGAAATATTAATACAATTAAAATTAAAATTAACAGTGTATGTATGTATTTATATTTTTGTTTTGTGTTTGAGTATAATAAACCTTAAAAGCATGTAAATAAAAACATGTAAGTGAAAAACAGCAAAACCTGACTTAAGAAGCTGAAAGTCAAATACACTCTAAGACAATAGTATGCATAGACCATCTTAAACACAGCATAATAGTCAACTCCTAACCAAATTTTTAGGTTGTAGAATGTACTTAATTGAATACATTTTGTTAATGCCCGGAGGGTAACATGCAAAGGTATGCAATTGCCAACTCAATTCTAATTTCTCTAGGAGCAAGAAAATATGTGTTAGATGAGAACTGTTTAAGGTATATATTTTAGGTAATGAATGAAGGTGGTTGCCACTTTAAGAGCAGCTGATTCCTGCTGATTCAGGAACCAGTTGACTTTTTACTTCCTTTTCACTTCCTATATAGTGTATGGCCTATGTTGTATAATTATCTGAAGAAGTTGGGCTATGTGGCCTGATGAAAAGCGCTTTATGTGATTTTTTGTGAATTTTTGATTTTTTGTTTTTTGTAATAAACAGTACGTTAACTCATCGTGCTTGCAGGATTTATTTGGGCAGTTAGATACACTGTGGTGCTTCTTCTTTTGGTAGTACGGATCCAGTTTGTGTTTGTGTTTAAGCTGTAGGAACTATTGACTATTAGTAGACTTTGTTAGAAGCAGAGGCAGAGAGAGGCGGGAGAAAAGGTTGCTGCAATAGTATTATAGGAGGGGAGGTGGATTAAGTTGGTACCTAGCATAAGCATGTCCACGATATATGTAGAGTTTCCTTTAGTGTTGTTTTGAAAGAGTTGGGGTTAGAGATCTGTCTAACACTTAGTGGCAATTTATTCCAAGCATTTGCCACTGAGTAGCTGTAGAGAAGTTTACCACTTTTTTGTTGAGTGCATAGACATACAGAAGATGCTGTTGGGAGCTATGGAGGACACAGTTGGGAGTACAAGGGTGGATGAGGGTAGAAAGAGAGGGATAGGAGGAGGGTTCATGTATGATAGAATGAGCTATGAGAAGCTGGGGTAGTAGGATTTGATGATGAAATTCCAGCCACTGCAGGTTTTTCAAGGTTAGGCAGTGGTGAGAGTGGTAGGACTGGTTAGAGGCAAATTTTGCAATTTTATTATATGTGAGCTCCAGTTTCAAAAGACGATTGGATTGGATATTAGTGATAATAGGGGTGGCATAAAGAAGGCTGGGGTTTAGGAATGCTTATGCAAGAGGGAGAGAGAGACATCTGTGGGGAATTTTTTATGCCTATATAGCAAGGCTAACTTTTGATGTACCTTTTTGATGCACTGCTGAATATGGAGATCGAACTTTAGTTGGTCATCAATAATAACTCCTAGCAATTTGGTGTGAGGTTCAACAGAGATGATGGTGTTGTTAAGGGAGCAGACAGTAAAGGTAGCTTTATGATGTTGGAGAGAATTACGGAGGAATAGGAGAAATTTTGTTTTCTTAGGGTTAAGTAGCAATTGGTTGGAAGTTAGCCATTTTTCAACTGAGTGAGGAGACTCTTGGGTGAGGGTGTGAAGGTGGGTGATATTGTTGGAGGAAGAGATGGTGGCAGAATCACCAGCATATTGTATGACAGTTGGGACTGGACAGGAAAAGTGCAGGTCATTAGTAAAGCTATTAAATAATAGAGGTCTAAGGATGGAGCCTTGGGGTACCCCAGTTTGTACTGGTAAGAAGGGAGAAAGGTTAGATTGCCATTTAACTGTCTGGAATATGTTGGAATGATAGCTGGAGTACCAAAAAAGTACAAAGTTGGAGAGATTAAGGCTAGCTAGTTTGGATAGAAGTAATCAGTAGGAAACAGTGTCAAAGGCTTTGGAAAGGTCCAGAAACAAACATGACATTAGCTTGTTATCTTCAAGAGAATTTGCAATAGAATTAGTGAATGATATCAGAGAAGTAGCTGTACTGTGATTTAAGTGGAAACCATGCTGTGTAGGGATAAGCAGATTTTCTAGGTGAAGGTTATTGAGGAGCTATTTGTGGATGCACTTTTAAAGAATTTTTGAAAGGGAAGATAGAATGACAATGGGCCTGAAATTTGAGGGGTTAGTTGACTTACCACCTTTATGTAAGGGCATGACATAGGATTTTTTCCAGATTTCAGATAAAGTGTCTTTTTTGATTGAGCTTTTGATTAAGATAGAGATTGGGTAGGTGATAAAATTGGAAGCAAGTTTTAGGAATTGCGGAGGTAGGTTATCAGCTGATGGAGAGCATGCCTTAAGCTTGCTGAGGAGTGACTTGATGTAAATTGTAGGGATGGGTTTAAGGGGGAAGGGGGTTGGATGAGTTGATGAAGGAGGAATGAAGAAGGAATTAAGAAAGGTAGCAGTATCAATGGGACAGCTGTTAGGGCATGGATTAGGTAAAGAGGGGCTACCAGGATGTAGTGGTTTATTCACTGATTGTCAGAATTATTGGAAGTTGGAGTGAGGATTATGTAGAGGTTTTTGGAAATAGTTTTTCTTGTCAAGGGTGACCCTTTTTTTGTTAAGTTATGAAGCTCTCTGTAGGATGAAGATCAGTGGAAATATTATTTTTTTTCCATTTTTTTCCCGTACACTATCTCTCTTATGTGTAAGTGTATGAGTGGCTTGTGTTAGCCAGGGGGCATACTGGGTTTTGATTCTTGGTTTCCTGATAGGGCCCAGAGAGTTAAGTCTGCCTAGAAGGATGTTGTTAAATGCCAGGACAGCTTCCTCCAGGGGGAGGTCATAGAGCAAGGAGCAGTTAATTGCAGAGAGTGAGTAATTGAAAGTGTCTGAATTAAACTTTGAGAGCTTACTACAGTCTTTGTATTGCTGGGATTTATGTATTAGGGAGTGAGTGTCAAAGTATGAAGGTGGGATGGTGGTCACTTAGGGTATCAGGTAGGGTGGAAGCACTGTGGTAGGAGTTAGAGTTGGAAGTAAGGACCGAATCAAGTGTGGAGCCAGAACTGGTGTGTTTATTTGGATGAGTAGGGGCAAAGATTAGCTGAGAGAAGCCAAAGAAATTAATGGAGGTGTTAGAGGAATCATTATCAAGGGTATTCCAATGGGTGTTAATGTCACTTGAGATAACAATTTCATATGAGACAGTCTGAGAGATCCAGGAGAGAAAGTGCTCTAAGACAGGGATGTTGTTTCCTGGGGGGATACAGATGGTGGCCATTGCTAGTTTCTTGTGATTATTCAATTTACAGGTGACAATGATAACTTCAGCTGGGTGGATGTTTGGAATACTGATTGGTAGAGGATTGAGGGAGAGTTGATTAGAGTATAGAACTGCAACCCCCACCACCTTTTTTCTTAAGTCTATCTTGCCAGAAGATGTTATAGCCTGGGGGAAGAAATTCTGAGTCAGATAAGTGAAGCTTAAGCCAGGTTTCAGAGAGCGTGAGAATGTCAGTGGTGTGTAGGGACAGTCAACCATGGAATGGAGAGATTTTATTCATGACACTCTGAATGTTCAAAGATAGAATAGATAGGTTTTTGATGGAAGAGGGTGGGAGGGTCTCCGAGGTAGTACTGGGGGTGGAGTTTAGGGGGTGTGAGGGATGAGCATAGAGAGTGGAACTGTGGCTAGGATGTGGAGACAGCAGGGCCATAAAACAAATACAAAACAGTACAGACAAACATGAGTGTATGTGTACACACTAGGAGAGAGAGTCATGGGCTGTAATACATTTTAGGAGGGTTAGTCTGTCTGGTGAGCTACTGCACATTCAACCACCTCCAGCAACTCCTGCCACACTTCTCTGTGCCAGAATCCATCCCCCCAACACACGTACATTCCTCTAATCCACCACGGTTGAGACAGTGATGGCTGATATTAGTGCAGCTCCTTGGCATCATCATGACCTGCAGCAGGAAAACAATGAGAAGGGTGATATAAGTAAAGCTGTTATACAGTAGGTATAAACAATATGTCAATATAGTACAAGGCAGTAGGTTATACTCACATTAATCCTGATGTATGACTCCTGTTGCATCCAAAACAGATGACCTCTTTGTCTACCAGCACTGGAATAAAAAAGATGCAAAATGATCTTCACACACAGATGTATGTCCGAAACAGACAGCAGTGTAAAGCTTCACTCTCACATGTATGTGCATATTAGCAAAGGTCTGGAAATGTGCCCATACCCTCACAGCTAAGATACCTCACATATCAGGGCAAGATAGCAGAATCCTGTCCCTCTGCAAACAACCTCACATCTGAACAGCCAGACTATACCTCAGAGTATGCAGCAGTTTCATGACATATTGACCAGCAACAGGCACAACAAAGATACAGTTATTCAGAGTATGTCCAGGTATCTGTCAGAGGAAATAGCCTTTATTGGCAGCACTGCTCTGATCAATTGAAAAAGGTTACAATAACAGTTTAACTAAGCATATCAGTGCCAAATTCTTACTATAATATTCAGGGCATTCCTGCCTAATCTGTACATCTCACTGCTGGAGACCATCATGGTGGCAGTATTGCAGGCTATCACACATTACTGACCGATCCTATGGATGCCAATACCTTTGGCAAAAAGCTAGGCCAGGCTGAACCACGTATCTGTCTGCAAAACTGTCCCACATACAGTCTAAGCAGCTGCTCCCTCAGTCAGCTTTGCAGAAAAACATGCATATTACTCACTTCCTCACAATAAGCAGGTGTTCCGGGGGGGGTGTATTAGCACTGGTAACCACTGCCATAAATATGTAAAAAAAGACTGTAGCCTATGAGTCACACTGAAAGTGTAAATCGTAAATTATGAGCAGCACAGCTCAGCACTCATTGCTCTGAAGTGTGCTGTGCATAATACATGCACAAGCAGCGCATGTGAACAATCAAGTATGGCATGCAGTGATACTCAGCTATATTATCCATAAATCACTAGAGTACAGAGACACATACGCATACATGAAAGCTAGACCCATTTTTATACATATGACACAAACTATGTACTTCCATCTTAAAAGGACATGCCATTATTTCAAATGCCAAACTGTGAACTGGAAAAAAAAGACTAACGACAAAAGCAGCACCAGTACTACAGTGTGAAGCACATTTTGATGGAAGACTAATAAATGTGAAAAGAATTAATATCTTTGAAGAGGTCCACAGTGATCTTCAGTACTCTTGTAACAAGTATTTCTCAGGGGTGTTGCACATGTAATACCCTATCTGGGAACTGCATATAAGTACATACTGCACATTTTGCTATGGGTATAAAGCAACTTGTACCTAGAGAGAATACACTGTAGTTGTGAGAAGGTAGTCTGTGCCTAGATATACCTACATTTACATTATCCTACATGCCCTAAACAGGCAAGCTGCATGTATATAATGTGGGGACAGGTACATGACAACTTCTTAAATAGGGGTATATTTAATACCTAAAGCTGTAACATTGAATATGAAATCCTGAAACATCACAGTGTTGAAACATTACATGTACACCATGCCAGAACACAGCCAGTCAACAAACAGCATCACTCCCCAGTTAGCAAAATGTGGAGATAAGGGCTAACATAGGTTCTGCAGAAGGTTGGGACAAGTTGAGCTCTCAGCACTTGTTGGGGAGTATGTATTTTGATTTCAACATTTTAACATATCAGCATTGTGAGATTTCAGTACTGTACATTCAGTATTACAACTGTCAGCACATGGACCCTGCGAGGACATATATAGTGAACATTCCAAAATACATATATGTATATATGGATCTATCTGAGTTCATATATATATATATATATATATATATAAACAACGAAACTCATTTAACCGACGCCAGAAGATCGACAGTTCACAAACCGCGACGCCGCATACCCGACACAACATACCAACAAACAAAACACATCCCCTATCCAACACTCACACACAACACAAGCACACCAAAATCCTTACAAACAAACACTAACCCATGCATACACAACTAACCACAACCCTACACTCACCCAACCCAGCGCCTAACTCACTTATCCCACCCCTACAAAACACCAACATTGCACACTTACCTTTTTCACACTCACCTAACCCCGCCTCCTAACTCACTTATCCCACCCCTACCCCTAAAACACCAACATTGCACACTTACCTTACTACACACACACACCTAACCCCTAACCTAACTCACTTATCCCACCCCTACCCCTACTAAACACCAGCATCCCATCACAGCTTCTCAGCGTCGGTGTCTTCCTCCGTCGGTCTTCTGCCTCGTCGATCTTCTGGTTAATCCATTGTCGGTATTTTAAAGTGTCGATGAACTCAGATAGTCCCGTATATATATATATATATATATATATATATATATATATGCACACACACACACACACACACACACACATAGCCTCAACATCATAGCCCGTTATTCACTTTTATGTGCGACTCCCTTAGTGGCCCAAACTCATGCAGTCTGCAAAGTCCATCCTTCTCCTTTATAACCCGGTTGGCCTCTGTTTGACATCAGCTGTATATATTCAGTTGTCTGTCCCTACCACTTATCTGGGTTATCAATATGTTACTCCACTTTCTGTAGTGCAGTATATCAGTGGCACATTGTATTCCTATCCCTGGCCTCACTTCTAATCCTGAATATACCTATAAAAACAACTGTTTGAAACTGCTAGTATATTGTCTCAATCAGACTCTGGCCTGTAGCTATGTCTCTTACTTCCTGATTGTCACTGTGTCCTCAAGACTGGGAGGAAGTCAGGGGCTAGATGACTCCAACTGAGCTGAGAATGATGTCCAGCTATTAGCACTCAGGCCTCAGGGCCACCTTCTGTTGGGTTCAATGCAATGTTTATCAGCTGCTACAGTACCACTTCAGGGAGACATTGGTCAATAAGCATCAATGCTGTTTTTGTGTTGTACCTAACAAGACAAAGATGCTGGAGGCATGTCACTAACATGATCAAGCAGGCTACCTAGATGGCACAAAGCCTAGTAGCAGAGAGACCAGCCACTGGAAGGAGGGCTATCTCTAACTAAAAGGCTATGGATGAGGAGAATTTCCTAGCCTCCCTTTATTGATGGCACGACTACTACTATGGTGATATCTGTACAGAATGAATCAGAACAACAGGCTTATGTTAGCACCTGTGCAGGGCCTGATAATTATAATGAGACATAGATCAAGTTACAGTCAGATGACACACAGACATGGTCTGTCTGTCTCCCCTAGGTGTACCTCTATCCAATGGCCATTCACTATTTTCATTGAAAGGGGGCTCCCCCAGCCATGACTGATAACACCATCACTACTCTGCCTGTGACAGCAGCAGGAGCAGCAGAGAACAGAAGTCCATCTGATGTGGACATATCCATTATATGACAACCTAGCAGGGGTTCCCAGTGCTACCACACGTCACAGTCACCACCTGATGTGCAGACAGTGCTATGGCTCAGTCAAGAGATGTGCAACGCTATCCCCCATGCACTGTTTACCACTACCCATGCTGATATGGAGTTAGTCATTGTTGTGTGTATCTTTTGTTAGAATGTCACCTAGCACTGCCAGTGCCTATGTAAGGCCATGGAATCCAAGGACAATGCCATGCTAGGTCTCATAAGAGCTATGGTGCTGCACTTCACTGTCAAATCCTGCTCCATCCAGAGGACAGCAAATGGCACCATCACTATCCCGCCAGATTGTGTTATTGGTAATCAGGAGAGGATATGTTCATGGGATTGTCATACTGGGACTCCATAGAAGACTACACAGTCTGCTTATGCAGGTTTAGGAATACCTTAATCTACCATCTCTCACCATGGATGGATATGATTGCCAGACTCTCAGGACAAGATACCTCCCCAAATGGATAGACTGACATTGTCTGTGACACAGAGTGCCCCATACTACTCAACAGCTGTCTCAGCATTAAGATAATTTATATTGGGTTTAGTCCAATATTATCTCAGTATCTTCAAGACCTTTAATTCTGCTACCAGTCCTGTAGTGTGACCTCCTTCATTGGAGGACATACTGTATGACATGGAGTACCTATTTCTACAAGACCCCTGTCTCTACCACTGATGATATGAACATCTTCCCAGAATGTGACATTAGCTACATGTCATGTCCCTTGGCTCCTGTACCATGATGGCTGTGACCCACTTTACCCTACCTGGTATTTGGTATAAATCGATACATACTGTGACTCAGGCACGCAATGTCAAGCACTGCATTTATCTAGTATCACATTCATCATGTTTGTTTTGTGTGACACTGCACTGTCATTTCCTGATTGTCCTGCCCCCTTAGGGCAGGATTAGACACTACTACATTGGCTGTACAGCCATGCACTGTACCCCTTGCTGTACTGGAGTGCCTTGCTGCTGCATGCATTTGGTTGATAAATGGCTATGACAATGGTGGCTGAAGTAAGTCCATTTTCCTGGGACAGATGGGAGGTCAGCATGCTTCCTGATAATCATACTATGCAACATGCAGCAAGTTACACTTACCATCCAATCTGTAGGGGGGCCATATAGGTTCATAGGTTCATAGGTTGGTACTAGGCTATCGGCCCTAGGGCCTATACAAGCCTAGCCATAACAATTCCCTGGCTATTTCTTCCCACACTATTTACTTCCCTGGACCCCTGTCTAGCAGGGTGACTGACATGATCCCTGGGGTGAATTTCCTTTAGTCCATCCAATCATCAAGGTTCCTTTTGAAGAGGGCCAAAGAGGTGCTCTGCTTGACATGTATGGGCAGTCTATTCCAGAGGTTGGGGAGTCTCTGGGTCAGGAACCTATCCCTCCAGCATGTTTTGTTTATCGTGATGACAAGGTTTAGATCCCTGGAGCATGTGGCTCTGAGGGATTGGGATTTCTTTAAGTGTAGCATATCCAACAGCTCTGGGTTTGACATGGCCTTGTATGTTAAGCAGAGATCACCTCGGAGTAGACGATATGTGATAGAGTATAGCTGGAGTTTTTTAAGATGGTCAGCATAGGGCATCTGCTTTAGGCGTGTGATTCTTTTAGTGAGGTATTTCTGCGGCCTTTCCAGTTGTTGCAGATGTCTTGAGAGGTACATACCAAATGGGGCGTTGTATTCTATAATGGGTCTAATAAGTGATGAGTACAGCAGTACCCCAAACATATCCAGGCAGTGCAACTGTGTCTTCAACAGGCTGACAAAGCTGCTGTTGAAAAACACTGGTTTTCATCCCTCTGTGTTACACACTACTTGACAGGTGAAAGAATGGTAGCCCTTCCTATTGACATAGCACAGCCCGAGGACATTATGTGGGTCCTTTATTAATATATGTGGGGCATCTTATTACATTAGTATTTTGCTGAACTGGACAATGACATAAAAACACAAATGGTTGTATCTCTTTCCCCTGGTATGTTGAGGAAGAAGATATTATCAGCTACATGTGGAAGTAGCATATTTAGGAATGTGATGAACATTTTGCAGGCTAATGCCTGTGGTAAGCACAGTGTATCTCCTGTTTCTCTCTAGAAGGTCCCTGTTGCTAGTACAGTAAGTGCTACACATGCCTTGGCATCCACTGGTACAGAAAGCCCATGCATTCCTCCAAGTCCCCTTGATGGGTATTATATGTCAGGCAATGCCCATGTAATAACTGTGTCCCACACAGAAATGGTCTGCAGGCTGCTGATCACTTAGCTGGTAGATTTCACTCTGCCAGTACTGTTTTAATTAATGCTTCTTGTTGCTACACCATATAAGTAGAGGAGATGTAGCAGCTTGTATAGAAGATAAGTATTTCTGCACGATCACTGCTGCCGCTCCTAGTATCTTTATATATATATATGTTTTTGCAGCTTTGCAAATTCCCTCATACTTCTTGGTCTTATTGCAATGCTTAACTTGTTGCATGCCTGCTTAATCCTGCATCTCTGAACTATGACTTGTTTTCTTATGCACTTACTTGCATTTCATTTGTTAGACTATGTGCCTTCATTTGCATGTCATTCTATGGTCATTTGCTGTTAGATATATAGAATGTATTATACTGCAGAGTTTGGGAATGTAAATGCCATTGGATCAGGTTTTTTCTTTTCTTTTTTTTAATCTTGGAGTAGAAGGTTTGCAGCCACAGTGGTGCAGCAGTTAGCATTGCTGCCTGACAGCAAGAGGTTCTCCAGTTCAATCCTCGGATAGGGTGCCCTCTGTGTGGAGTCTGCATGTCCTCCCTGTGGTCGTGTGGGTTTCCTCCAGGTGCTCCGGTTTCCTCCCACATCCTAAAGACATGCTTTAGGTGGACTGGACACTCTAAATTGGCCCTAGGCTTGAGTGTGTGTATGCCTTCTGTGGAAGGTTGGGTGCGAGGCTGGCAACTCGACACTGTAAAACTCCACTGCCAATCATGAGCGGACGGTAATCCACTGTAGCGACCCCTAACTGGGAAAAGCCAAAAGAAGAAGAAGAATCTTGGAGTACAAGGTACTTATTTCTTTTTATAGGAGAAAAGCAAGCCTTCACATGTCACACACACACACACACACACACACACACACACACACACACACACACACACACACACACACACACACACACACACACACACACACACACACACACACACACACACACACACACACACACACACACACACACACACACACACACACACACACACACATACAGACACACAAAAACTTGCACACACACACAAACTCACACAAAGAAATGTTCATTAAATAATGTCAGGCAAAATACGATTATGCTAACAGTCTGGATATGGCAACAATTAATGAAGCTGATCAAACAGGTGGTATCTGGGTCCTCTATGAACAGTCTTTGTTCATTAAAGACTAATTCACAAGATGAAAGGAAATGACTTCTATTCATAACAAATGAAAATCCAAGCAGCAAAGTTATGGCTCCAGTATAAACAGTCACTAATTCCAAAAGGTATGTGGTTCCAGGAAGTAAAAGGCAGAGAAGATAGTCTTTGAGCTCATCTTTAATGACACTAGCACTTTCTCATACAGCTTAATCAGGTGTTTAACATTTGTTGACATAAACCACCTATATATACCCATTCAAAACATCATGTGATCAAAAAGCAATTCAAATTTAAAGAAACATCACATTTAAAATATGTGAATACCATGGTGAAACTATGGTATCAGTTAAAAATACAAGTATAAAAGCATAATACATATTACTTGTGTAAAGGTCTCTTATGTAATATAGGTCTTATAGGGACGTGGTCATTAAGACCATGACCACATGGTTTGCCCTAAGTCTGACTATCCAAGTAGCCTCCAATTCTTCCGTTCTGGACCTAATATCCCCACGTCTCACATTATCATATATCCTACCTAAAACTAGAAATTTAAAAGTATGTGATTCATTTGTATTCACTACATGTTTAGCAAGTGCATTAATGAGGTTCTTTTTCTTAATATTATATAGGTGCTCTCTAATTCTTTCTTTTAATGAGCGATCAGTTTTACCTACATAATATTTATTACATAAAGTACATATAGCAAGATATACCACATGCATAGTATTGCATGTTGCACTGACATTAATATAAAAATTCCTAGTTGTATCTGGATGTTTAAAAACTGTATCTGTACAAACATAAACACAATAATTACAACTGCCACAAGGCTTAGTTCCAGGGACAATAGCTACAGGATTTTTGGATATGTTATAACATAATCTTTTCTTAAGTGAATTCCTATTCTTAAAAGAAAATTGTGGTCTCATGATATGTTCATCAGTTGTTAAAATATTCCAATGAGAATTGATGACATCTATATACTTAGCTATGTCCCTGGTATAATGTAAGGACACTCTATGTTTACTATTCACTGCTTTTCTAGTCCTTGGTCTGCTCTCAGAGAAGTAAGGTTTAGCTGTAGTAGACCTTAATGTATCTACCACACTAGAGGTATGCTGAATCAAATGTTGTTCATATCCTCTTTCAAATAATTCCTTCTCAGTTTGAGTCCTAAATTTCTGATAATCTTCATCATTAACATTGAGTCTTGAAGCTCTAAAAAATTGATTCTTAGCTACATTCCTAAAAACAAAATTAGGATGCATGCTACATCTATTAAGTAGCTGATTGGCATAAAATTCTTTCATGTATAAACTACTAATCAATTTACCACTATCATCTCTAGAAATATATACATCCAAGAAATTTATACCTATAGTAGAGAAATTCAAAGTGAAATGCAAAAAGTTGGATGATGCATTAAGATACTCCACGAATTCAAACAATATTTCTTCACTTCCTCTTCATAGGATAAACAAATCATCTACAAATCTTTTATAAAAGGAGATACAAGCAGTGAAAGGACCATTTACTATATATTTGGTTTCCCATATACTCATCACAGCATTTGCATAACTGTTGGAGCAAGAGCTCCCCATAGCCACACCATTTCATTGCCAATATACTTTCTGGTCATACACAAATATATTATTACGTAATACAAGACTCAATAGAGTCTGTAATAAATATATATCCTTTTCATTAAAGTCTCCCATCATATTCAATAATTGCACTACATATTCAATACCTATGTCATTTGGTATGACAGTAAAGAGAGATGTTACATCTAAAGTAACAAGTATGAACTTATCCAAGGAGGTAACATCTCTCGAATAATTATACAATTCACTTAAAAATTGTTCAGTATCTCTTAATATTATAGAAGATTTATTCATTATCGGTTTAATACGCTTATCAATGTATATAGACAATGACTCAGTACACCAATTATTACCAGCAACTATTGGTCTCATAGGAGGCCTAGTATAATTCTTGTGTATTTTGGGCAATCCTTGTATAACAGGAATGGTGGGATTAGATATATAAAAATAATTAGCCAAATCTTGGTCAATAACAGAAGTGTGTTGTAACCATTTAATAGTATTCTGGACAGTCTGTATCATAGAATCAACTCTAGCTGTTGTGATATTTTCATAAAAATTAGCATCAGATAACATATCTTGTATTGCTCTATCATAATCAGATCTATCCATTAACACTATCTGACCGCCTTTATCGGCTGGTCTGATAATCAAATTTTCATTGTTTTGTAATGTTATCAAGGCTCCATGTTCTTCCTTAGTTAAATTATACTTCCTATACAGTTTGCTGTTGATGTTTCACTTATTATAAACTTCATACATACTGGAGATGCACAGTTGCTCAAATGCATTAATTAAAGAGTTCTGCTTAGGAATGAACAAGCTAGGTCTTCTAAAAGAATTATCAGACATCACATGAGTATCATTATGCATATTTCTAAGTGTAAGATTCCGTGTAAACATTTTAATGTCAAAAACAATATCAGATATTTGCATAACCACAGTGGGAATAAACATTAAACCTTTACTCAACACACTCAGTTCATCTTTAGTTAAACTGTGAGCAGATAAATTAACAAGCAACGTTTCACTTGTTGAAACACTTTCTTTATCATTAGAGGGCTTGTGGAAGTGTCGCCCAATTTGCATTTGTATCTCGTGGCACTTCTGCCTCTCTGTTGTAGCTTTTGTTATCCTTGTCTCACTCAACTTATAGATCTCTCCCTCAGTGGGAGAGGAAAATTGAGTCCCATATTTTTTGTGCTTAATAAAAAACTACTTCTATCAAAGTTCAGAACATTTCCCTGCTCACAGGGTGATACCAGCAGAGGAAAAGCCGCATCAGTGGTTTTATGTACTTCCGCCGTTGTAACAAGTGTTTTTCTATTAGTACCCTTGTTAACTACTGCTCCTGGAGCATTAGATATAACATTATTAGAAGACTGTGCATTTAAAACATCAGAAAAAAGTTTACCAACTTGCAACTCTTGATTTGAAACCTCCGACAGTTCTCCAGCTTCATGCTGTGTGATGTTAGTGCATCGTGGCTGGAGCGTACTACGTGATTGGTCATCAATATCACGTGGCCAAGTAAAGATGTTACCCATTGAAAAATCCTTACGATCCCGAACAATTTTATTCATTTTTGTCTGAATCAATTTTCTGCCATAAGCAAGGACATTGTCCAAGGTATCATTCATGGGTTTATTTAGAACAGTTGAGCGACACTTGGAACAAAGCGCTAGATATCTATTCTGAATACCATCCAGCAATTTATTCTCTTGCCTACTCGCTGAAGCAGTTAATAACTTCAAATAACCCATACTAATTGAAAGATTCAGCTGTTGCCACTCTGATAATAGAGTGGAATCACAGTCAATTTGTGCAGGCATTTTCAAAATTCTCAGTCCACGAGGTATAATTTGTTCTTGCAAACAAAGTTGTAGATGGAATTTTTCATATTGCACTCTTTTAAGTTTACACAAATCCTTTTCTAGAAGTAATAGGTCACTTTTCAGTGCCAAAAAATCACAGGAAGCATCTACTTCCCCTGAGGTAGGTGTAAAGTCAGTCATGAGAGGATTCACTTTTTCAACAATTCTAGAAATGGAAGTATGAACATTCACTTCAGACCAAAGTAATTGTTCATTAGTTTCCTCAACTTCGGAAATTTCAGAGATTTCATGACTTGCAGCCATAGTCAAAAAGTTGTTTGGTGTAGCAAAAGCACACAGCAGTAAAAACAACAAAGTCACCAAACAAACAGCTTTTACCTCTGCTGAAAAAATACAATCCAAATGAAAATCCAAGCAGCAAAGGTATGGCTCCAGTATAAACAGTCACTAATTCCAAAAAGGTATGTGGTTCCAGGAAGTAAAAGGCAGAGAAGATAGTCTTTGAGCTCAGCTTTAATGACACTAGCGCTTTCACATACAGCTTCATCAGGTGTTTAACATTTGCTGACATAAACCACCTATATATACCCATTCAAAACATCATGTGATCAAAAAGCAATTCAAATTTAAAGAAACATCACATTTAAAATATGTGAATACCATGGTGAAACTATGGTATCAGTTAAAAATACAAGTATAAAAGCATAATACATATTACTTGCGTAAAGGTCTCTTATGTAATATAGGTCTTATAGGGACATGGTCATTAAGACCATGACCATGGTTCTCCCTAAGTCTGACTATCCAAGTAGCCTCCAACTCTTCCGTTCTGGACCTAATATCCCCAAGTCTCACATTATCATATGTCCTACCTAAAACTAGAAATTTAAAAGTATGTGATTCATTTGTATTCACTACATGTTTAGCAAGTGCATTAATGAGGTTCTTTTTCTTAATATTATATAGGTGCTCTCTAATTCTTTCTTTTAATGAGCGATCAGTTTTACCTACATAATATTTATTACATAAAGTACATATAGCAAGATATACCACATGCATAGTATTGCATGTTGCACTGACATTAATATAAAAATTCCTAGTTGTATCTGGATGTTTAAAAACTGTATCTGTATAAACATAAACACAATAATTACAACTGCCACAAGGCTTAGTTCCAGGGACAATAGCTACAGGATTTTTGGATATGTTATTATTGTGCATTCCCAAGTGGCCTTAAGCTCGTTTGCACAGTGGTAAGCAATGCCTACACTGGCTAAGCAATTCTGAAGCTAACTCTCTGTAAGCAGATATAACAGCAGGTTAGCAGTGCTTATCATTGCACAAACCCACTTACAACTGCTCAAAAGTGCCTTAATCACTCTGTATCTAATGGCCCTTGCTCTGCCCATCAACAAAATAAACAGTGATGCAGTTCTCGAACCCAGGACCCTATACACCATAGTCATGGTAGGTAACCATCAAGCCATGACAGAAGTACAGAAAAGCGAGGTAGCAGCAAACAAGTCCTCGCCATAGTATAACCAAATTGAACCTGTGAAAGGAATCAGTATGCAGTCATATGTTCCATAACCCACCACATAACATAAATATGTGAACTGGAGTACAGCAATAAGCCCAGAAGTGAGGTGTAATTGTAACTGAGTGCTGAAGTCCCCAGTAAAACACAAGGACCCCACCGAGTATATGTACACATTATCATGGATACCAGGCATACATATAAGGTGTAATGATTAATAACTCAATGCCAAAAAGGCATTATAATGCAAAGTGTAATGTAAGCAATGCTAAGCATTGCAAAGGCCAGCTTAGGAGGTGTGAGCAATGTGTAGACCAGCTAACTCATTGTGCCCAGTGGTATACCCATTTAAACGATGCCAGCACTAGGTAAGCAGGTTTGCCCATAGGTTAGCCTTTTCAAAACCGGCCAATCACAGAAAAGTGCGAGAATTTGTCCCTACTTAAACCCAAGAGGCAGGAATACATCTCATAACTGGTTGTAGCTTCACCTTGCAGGCACTATGGCAGTAAGGGGAGAAGGTGTGCGCTTCCAGGTGCAGCGCTGGTGTATCCAGGAATCCAATGTCATGGCAGGACTCCCAGTTAAAGACCATGTTCAGAGACTGCTGCAGGGCTAGTACCAGGGCTCCCAATATAAGGCGAAGACCTGGGATCGTCTCACCCGTGACCTCACCGGTGTCACTGGTATACCCTGAACTGGTGAACAGGTCAGGCACCACTATGCCGACCTGAAGCGGAGTAAGGGGGACCTCTTGGAGGAGTGGCTCCAAGAGGCTAGAGCGTTAGGGGTTGTTCCAGCCATGTGTAAGTATCATCCCAGTATGTGTGTAATAATTGCCAGCTCAGGTATATCATGGATAGGTATGACTAAATATTCCTGTTATGTCCCCCACAGCTGCAATGGAGCAGGCCGTGAACCAGGAGGCCCACATCAGTCACCTGGCGAGACTGCGATGCGAGGCAGGTCAGTAATACTCATGCATTTACTGTCATAGGAAATAAAAGTAAATGTAGTAGTAAATTAATTATATGTATAAAACCTGTATTGTTCAAGGCAAATACTGCCTACACTAGAGAATATGGCAGGAAGAGTCTCATTGTTGTTTGTAAGTCAATAAAAGTGTAATAGCCTGACAAAACAGGTTTAACTGCTGGACTGCATGTGTATATCCTGGTATCATACGGTAATGTAGATATGCAGTCATGTAATAGTACTGTAGTATTAAGCACTATTACCCACACCGTGCACCATAAATTGAATGTATAAGAATGCTTGTATATGACAGGTGTAATCCCCAGAGGCCATTTAGTACAACTGAGAGACACAATGACAATAAACAGGGAAAAGTCAGACAACAAAAACAGAATCGCACATGCAACTGATATGGGAACTGTTGTTTTTTTAGCACACACAGACATGGTTCGAATCCTGCCAGTGGTAGTAGTCTGCATACAGAATCATACCCCACAACTGTACAGATATGTCCAAAATGTCAATTGAAGTGGCCAATATCTGTTGCCTATCAACCTGTCCCCCTGAGAAATCAGTGGGATGATCCCAGACGTATAGGCAGCTAACAGAAAATACAACTGATTGACACACAGCTATGAGAACACAGCTGGCACATAAGCAACTCCCCAATACCTTATGTGACTAACAAGCCACATATGTCCCATTTACACCCCAACTTGTCAAGCTGTGGTCAGAGTGTGTACAGTAACATTGTGAGATGTATGTCCATAATAGTAATGTGGGATCTGGTACTGTGTGTGGGAGCATTCAGGTAGTGATAATAAACATTCCTCTCACAGGTCTGTCAGGTACCAACACTGTTGCTAGAAATACAAGAATGATATGCAGTTGCTCTGAATACTGAGGTACACATCACTATTGCCCACACTGTCCTACAACATATAACTGTCTAGGAAACTGTATATGAGTGTTGTAATACAAGGTCAGAATGCATAAGCACAGGGGATTAATAAGACAGAAAGCAGATTGGAGATTACAGCAATAGATATATAGCAGACACAACTGTGATGGACAGTGTTTAACTTGTAGCAGACACAGCCATTGTCTGAATCATGGGAGTGGAATTACGTTGCATACAGATGCATACCCCACAAGTGTACAGATGAGGCCAGAATGTCCAGTATATGTGCCCATATCTGCTGCCTGTCCCCCTGGTAAGTCTGTGGGATGATACCAGATGTGTAGCCCACAAACAGGGAATACAAGTGATTGTCAAACATCATAAGAACACACCTGTCACTGTAGCAACCCCTGAAACTGTTGAGAGTAATATTTCAAGTATGTCCTATCTACACTCCCATGCCATCAAGCTGTGACCAGAGTGTGTACAGCAACAGAGTGAGATGTATGTGCATAATACTAATGTGTAATCTGTAACTTTGTGTGGCAACAGTCAGGTAGTGCTAACGAACATTGCTCCCACAGGTATGTTGGATATGAACACTGTGCTGAGAAATACGGGCCATTATAATTTGTATGGTACTGTTCACTTTGGTATTGTAGGGAAGGGAATTGTGAGTGTTGCAGTTTCTCTGAATAATAAAGTATCACTGGTTACTGTCACCCACACTGTGCTACATAATATAACTGTGTAGGAAAGCATGTATATGTGTGTGTCAGGTCACTAATGGTGGAAGAGGGCAATATTCTAGATATGTCTAGGCACACCAACCAGACTCTGTGCAGAAAAAGTTGGATAGCTATGTGCAAAACAACAACATGAAATCTGGGAGTATGTGTAGAAACAGTTCGTGTTAACAAACATTCACTCTACCGGTATACTAGGTAAGAGGTGTATACTGCAGGTAAAACCAGGTCATGTGTAACAATGACGACAGCCATATCACTGTCCAAACTAAGGCTGACTAGGGAACTAATATGGACTACAGGAATATAATAGATGTTAATTGGCATCTTTCTCTCCCCCCACCATATCTCCAACAATAATCAACATACCCACCCCAAATGGTATGTATTGACTCTGATAATGTCCAATTGTTTGATAAATATATTAATGGTTCCCATGCATGTGATTTATTGAATCATTCCAACATTGGTTGCATGGTGCCATCAACTTACCTGCATGCTGTTATTATTACCACTGTGGTCCCATATATGCATGTGCTCTGTTTGCTATGCAACTGTTCCGTATCTGGTGTCTGGGTTAATGGGAATATCTATGCATGCTATTATACCGTACCCTGGAATGTGTTGACTATTACTAACCCATATATGATTATGAAATCTAAACACTATAGCATGCTTGGGAAGGCCGGTCCCAGCGGACCCACCTCAGGTGGTCATGGCACCAGGCACCAGCATGTCTGGGGCTCAACCCCGGACCTCGCTGTCCAATGGTCCTGCACCACCTTCGGGTAGAACCACCTCAGGGAATAGAGATCACCCCCCCCTGGGAGTGGGCAAGGACAGGCACCTGTCACCCATTGCCAGGTCGGGTCATGGTGCGTAGAGCGATCAGCGAGCAGTTTGGTGCTATTCTATGCCAGCTCGAGGGCTAAGTATCGTGATTAGAGAGTCAGCCTGGCTCTGCAACTCAGCCCCCACACAGCCAACATCGGGGTTGTGAAGGTGCAGTGGTGACTGCCTATGGGTGGGGACCTCAGTCCCACTGTTACCACTAGGGAGAGTGTGGGCTTCCGATATCCCAGCACCCCTCCCCATCAAGGTGATTACCCCCCACATGTGTCATATACCACCCCTGTATGCATCTCGTTTGTCTTGTCTGTTAACCTACCCAATCTACCTCCCCAAATATACCTACTACCACTCCGCAACATCCCACTCTCACCTGAAAAAAAGAATAAAAGGGCAATCTGTTCCCAGAAAAAATCTTGTTGCATACATAGCTGTCCATTTCGCACACATATCCACTGGACACTTGTACTCTAGTCTAATTGGCATCACAACTTATTAATTTTGTCCACACCCCTCTCCCAGGAGTTTGAGTGTCCAAATCTACCTCCAAATTCAGTGTATATGCACAGATGTTGCTGTAGAAGAAATGGGCAGCTAGGGACCTTCCCTACACCCTTCCTGCACATCCCTAGCTATTTTCCCTACTGTCTTTCCCTCTTTGTGACCCTTTATCACCACTTTCCTATCAACCCTTTTTTCTTTTCTTTTAAAGAAATTAGAGTGGGGATAAGTGGGAATAAGCACTTTTAAACAGCAATAAGCAGGTCTAAGCCTGTTTGCATGGGGGTAAGCAATGCCTACACTGGTTAAGCAATTTAGAAGCTAACTGAGTATAAGAAACAGTAACTGGAAGTTAGCAGTGCTTACCCTCATGCAAACACATGCAAACCCGCTTACAACTGCTTTAAAGTGCCTTAATCACTCTGTATCCAATGGCCCGTGTTCTGCCCAGCAACAAAATAAAGAGCCTCTGCATGGCTCAAACCCAGGACACTGCACACCACAGACAAAGTAATTTACTACTAAGCCATGCCAGCTATACATAACCCTACTGTTTTCAAACACATATCATCCAACCCAGTCATTAAATAGTACAGAGAATGTATTCCAACATTTAGATGTATTTGTGTGTAAATATATTAATATCTAAACAAATACAACATATCTATATATATGTATATACACACACACACACACACATATATATATATATATATATATATATATATATATATATATATATATATATATAAATATATATGAACATATATACATGCAAATGCCTACATCAATACATATGTATGTCTATACCTATACCTATATTTCTACATATACACAGCAAGTTACATATATGTAAGCAGATATATATCTATGTAGATATATACGAACATAGTTATATATATGTAAGCAGATATATATATATATATATATATCCCTATAGGTATATATGGACGTACATGTGTAGATATCAATGGGAGATTACTAAATCATATATGTCCACATGCACCGTTAATGGGGTTGAGAGGCCCCAAACAATATACATCTTGTACGAATAGGTATACCCACCCCCCCAACATCCAAACACGTCCACCCTGCAATATACTACCAGTTGTTGCAGATCCCTTAACCAGGTCCTGACATGACATGGGCACAAGATGTTAACAGTACTACATCCCACCTCTATGATGTCCGGGTGGTATTGGTAACATATCATGCAGTACAGTCTGGCTCCCATAGGAAATGTAAAATGTGGAAGCTATCAACATCCCCAGGATGCATATACACAGACACATATATGCAGATACAGATATATATATATATATATATATATATATATATATATATATATATATATATATATATATATATATATATAGATAGATAGATAGATATACATCTGACTATACATACACACTCAGAGATATGTACAGCAAGATACTTATGTAGTAGATGCACACAATATGGAACAGTCACTATGCCTACAGTTACCACCCTAACAATTGGACACTGGATGAGCCACCCATACAAATGACATCCGTTGCCTGCAACATACACCCACAGAGAGGTCATAGGATAAAACACCACACACAGGTTTCCAGAAATGGAAAACCTTTATTTGTGTACTATTACAGATTTATATGCCATGTCATATAGCTGTTCAGACACTGACATCCATATAAACAGAGTAATGCAACTGTGAAACAGTTATACTAATACAGTAGTCTGGAAAGATTCACAACTGTTGCTGTCCAGGCTAAGCCCTTCAAATCGTACAATAGTAAAGACGGACTGGGCCACTGGATACCACACAATCAATAGTAAGTAATGCAGGTGTATAGTTCAGCACCCTCTAGCTACACTCTGTACACAATCACTAGGTGGTAAAGACTTCAGCTGACCAGATGGGATGTAACTGTTACATAACAAGGCATAACTGACACCATCTCAGGCACACTGACAGAACAGTCTGTATGGCAGGAGGCAGTAGGCCTGCAGTAACCCATTTTATGTAAGTAATGTCAAGATAGGTGAAATGTATGGTACTGTACATCCAGATACTTTAAGGCAGCTCACCCCTGATACCCCCACATTTTGTAACAGCCTAGATTATGTATGGTGCACCCCCCCCCCAGAATCAATAATATAGGGCCATATACCACTGTTACATACACTGGCATCTTGGAGTGCATATAGGCACACATCTATTGTGTAGATGAAGCCCACACATATATGGCCCCAGCCCCACCATATATGTGGGGGATACAACAGTAGTGGACTGCTGACAGGAATGGTAGCGTGGTATACATATAGGTGCATATGTATCACTATCTGTATATGTGTAGACATATAATGCTCTGTATATGTATATATCTGGATGTGTATATGCATATCTATGTACACATACACACCCTTCTATATATGCCGATATGTACATGTGTAATTATCTATATAGATATCTGGATAATCATATGTACGTATATTTTTACCATATGTCCTGAACATGGAGCGTAGCCCTACCTCAGCCTCTATAGTCCCAACTTCGTGGTGCAAGGGGATGTCAGGTATGTATAGCAGGTATATTAGTAGACTATTGCTGCTGTAATAGGGATTGTCTTCACAGACATGGTGTGTGTTGGAGGCCACATCTGCTTTTCACATGTGCACCATTGGCTACTGACAGACATCCTAAGGACATCATAGTACAGTACCGCCGCAAGCAAGTAATATTCCTGTGGACTACAGCAGAGATATTGGCCAATATATGTGGACATTCTGACACACTCTGTACAGTACAGAGGTATACACAGAACACCTTAGTGCAGAACATGTGGACCAATCCTAACAATATGGATGTTAACAGCCATGTAGATGGGTATAGCACATAACGACTGGTATACATTCACCCCCATAGGTTATGCATTTCCACACCCCTGTCTCTCCTGACACATAATAACTGCTGGTACAGAGGTGCCATGGCCACATACTATCCACTAGATATTGACATACATCTGTACCACATCCCACTGCTCTGTCTGACATACAAGACTGTTAAGGAAGGCCCAGTAGCAGTACATCTGGCAAGTATCTGTATATCTCACTGGGTAAGTACACTAAGCTGCTAGGCATGTAACAAAGCACTGTGCAGGCTAAAGGCAGACTGGCTCAACACTGGCCTACATCTCCTATGGGGGGATGCACATGTACCTGCATATAAAGCAGACTCTACAGGCATGTCACAGCACAGGCTAAGGTACACCTGTGTGAAAGTGCATAACCACAACAAATGTGAACACAGCCACAGCCACATATGGTAAGCTAGCATAATATTACTGTATATGGACTATCTGTTCAACACCATCCTCATATGTGCCGCTCACACACTAACCCTACATATATTGGGCTGCTACACAGTGTGGTATGATGCCTGTCTGTGGTATGGGACATGTGTGTGTATGGCCCTACAAACATGTAAGCCAATACAGTAACATACAGGGGAGCAGCATGTAACATCAGACAAGACGGGACCTAGAACGATGACATCTACCAGTCTGTACACAGGCCAAAGTACATATTAACAATAGACACACTGTTGACATTCACCATACGTATGCAGACCAGAGTACTGTACAAACAACCACAGAATGTCCAGGTTATGTCATCAAATATTACCCCTACTGTACATAACATGTGTAGCAGTCTGATATCTCACTGGCTTATCAGATATGATGAAACTAATTATGGTGTACAGCACATATGCACCTCTTAATGCATGACATATGTACAAAGGTTGACAGAGTTGTGGCTGGAAGCACAAAAAACAGGGCCATTATTGACATGTTGCTATGATAACTTCAGACATTTACTGTTGTAACAGGGTTTGTTGCAACATATGTCCTATGAGGGATATGAACTCAGTAACTGTCACAACTTTCACCATCTACAGACTTCAGTCCTCACACTACCTTCTGCAGTTCACAGATAGATGCTCTGTGGGTAACACATGAAACCAAAGGCACTACACACTGCCCAGTCTGGAGATGACCCTACAGATGTCGAGTCCTCATAAACATAGAACTGACATGGCAGGTATTAAAACATGTAGGACAGCCATATCCACACACACCCTGTTAAACCATTACTCTGAATGCAGTATAGCAGCACTTACAGTCTGTAGTCAGGGCAGGCACATCCCCCTCCTGTGTGTTGGCCTGTTTCCACAGTGTATGTTGTCAGAGGTAAATCCCCAATCCATCTGAGATGCTGTTTGCCAAACAACAGATCGACTTCCTGCTCATAGTGAATGAAAAGGCCCAACACCAACATGATGTTCCTAGATATTGGAATGTGTTTCCATGCAATTGGCTATGGGAATGTTACCACAGCTGTTCCACATGCAATCAGCTATGGGAGGGCTGCAATTCATGCAGAGGCCATCAGCTGATCATGAGCATCACTTAAAATACACACACTGCTGTCTAAGCAAAGCAGGTGTAGGTCTCCACATCCACCAGTGAGGGAGTGAGAGAAGCAGACAGAGGCAAAGACAAGTCAGGGAGGAGTAGGAGAGTAAAACCTAAGCATGTCTGTGTCACACACCTACCAGCACAGGGTATCAAACCCCTGATGAATATGTAGTGCTATCACAGTTCTATGTAGTTATTGGATGCGCCACATAGGTTACCTGTTGTGGAGCCCTCAGAACATATATGTGATGGTGAGTGACATCTGCAACAGGGATATGGTAGCTATACGGTGGGTGTAGTACACATGCCTGTCCACATGAACAGGTGCCAGTGTCAACACAGCCACAATCTCACAGGGATGCACACACATTGACACACTTGGCAGGGCCAGGAATACAACTCATCACTAGTGAGATTGCCACAACATATTACTGTGCAGGTATCACATGCAGAACATGGGTCATACAGAGGTTATATGGGCAAAGGGTATGGGGAGGTGTTTGACATCAGACAGCATGCTTCAGTATGCCAATGGGGGTTGTAGTGAGTGTGGATGTGATCATATGCATCATACAACACACACACAAATACACAGGGAGCCAGTACTGACATGCATGGGTGCATTTCTGCACTGGTGTGTGGTGGTCGACTGTGCCGGACAGCTATACAGGGCTAGGTGATGGGTATACCTTGGCATCAGGCCACATGACAATGGTCTTCATTGTGGCTCAGGGCTGTAGTTTCTGCAGTTGTCCACACAGGTGGGTATTGTATCCACCATCCAGTCACCTGGGTGACTATTGCATGTGTGGCCAATGCTGTGCATCACTTGCCTTGTATGTGTTCCTTAGTCCATGACATGGATGGTGTCTGGGATGTGCACACCTCCCACATGCATGTGCAGTGACATGTGGAACTGTACCTGGGGTGTCTGGCCCATGTTGTGTACACAGATTATCATCAGATGTGCCAGTCTTGGCCACCTGTGGTGAGATCTGGTAATGGACAGCAGGTTTACCCTGCACCTACATTGATAGCATGCTAACGGCATTCCCTGATGTCAGTGACATTTGTCCATACAAGACATGTTTTCAGGAATGGTATGTCCTTTGTGGGTCACATTTGATGGCACCACAGGTATTGCAGGTGTCCAGTGGGGAAGGTGCACTGTCTGCATGTACATGCCATTTGGACAGATGGCCAGGGTGCCATGCTCTCTGTAGCCCACTGCAATCACTCCATAGTTACTATCAGTGGCCAATATGCAGTGTACTACCCAGATATTGGCTGTTGCCTAGGCAAGTGTGTGTGTGTGTGTGTGTGTGTGTGTGTGTGTGTGTGTGTGTGTGTGTGTGTGTGTGTGTGTATGTGTGTGTGTGAGACATGGGTTGAGAATGTGCTCTGGGTAATACTGGGGTTGCTAACTGTGATTGCCTGGCCTTGATGTCACATGTATGGATATGGATTTGCACCCCAGCCTCTTGGCTGTTTCAGATATGTTATCCCTGTATGCTGGACATTGTGATATATACTAGGGCCACCATCTAAGTAATTTGTAAAACCTGCTCAACATTAGGCCCAGGTGTCACACACTCACACCCACCTTCACACAGGATAAGAGTTACACGCACACACACACACACACACACACACACACACACACACACACACACACACACACACACCTGTCATGTCTAGGATTAGAACCCCTACCTAACTAGTTTATTACACTGCAGCACTACACAGTTATAGTACACACCATGGAGATTACTGGAGTACTCCTTCCCCAAAGGTGTATTTCACATTGGATGACATCAGCAGGATTACCAAAGTAGGGCATTCAAATTGTAGTGAGTGTGGCTAGGCTAAAATGCATTGCTCCCTACACAGACAGTGACACACACAAAACATCCATAACAGACATGTGTGGGTATAGAACCCCTAACAGAGGTCTATATCACACTACAGCCTGGAGCTGTTATACGATGCACCACCGAGATTACTGGAGAACTCCTTCCCCAAAGGTGTTTTTCACATTGGATGACATCAGCAGGATTGCCAAAGTAGGGCATTCGAATTGTATGGAGTGTGACTACCCAAAAACATTGCTCTCTACACAGACAGAGTCAGACAGACACACACAAACACTTGCCAAGTCCGGTATTAGAACTCCTACCTAACTAATTTATCATACTACAGCAGTACACAGTTATAGGACATGCTATGGAGATTACTGGGCTACAACTTTCCCAGAGGTGTAGTTTTAGGTGGATGACATCAGCAGCTTTGCCAAAGTACAGCATTCAAATTGTAGGGAGTGTGACTACCCTAAAAGCATTGCTCTCTACATAGACAGAATCAGACAGACACACACACACACTTGCCAAGTCTGGGATTAGAACTCCTACCTAACTAGTTTATCACACTACAGCAGTATGCAGTTATAGCACATGCTATGGAGATTGGTGGGCTACAACCTTCCCAGTGGTGTATTTCTAAGTGGATGACATCAGCAGCCTTACCAAAGTAGAGCATTTCAATTGTAGGGAGAGTGACCACCCTAAAAAGCATTCCTCACTACACAGACAGAAACACACAAACACACACACACTTGCTAAGTCTAGGATTAGAACTCCTACCTGACTAGTTTATCACACTACAGCAGTACACAGTTATGGCATGTGCTATGGAGATAACTGGGCTACAGACTTCACAGAAGTGTATTTCTAGGTGGATGACATCAGCAGCCTTACCAAAGTAGAGCATTTCAATTGTAGGGAGTGTGACCACCCTAAAAAGCATTGCTCACTACACAGACAGAGACAGACAGACACACAGACACAGACACAGACACAGACACACAGACACACACACACACACACACACACACACACACACACACACACACACACACACACACACACACACACACACATACACAGTTGCCATGTCTGGGATTGCAACTCCTACCTAACTACTTTATCACACTACAGCAGTATGCAGTTATGGGATGAACCATGGAGATTGGTGAGCTACAACTCTTCCAAAGGTGTATTTCACAGTGGATGACCTCAGCATGCTTGTCATAGTAAGGCTATGGGGCTATGGGGAGGGGAGTGTGTGTGCATGGGCCATAATCCATTCAACTAGGGGTTGACATGCACATGCGGGCACAAACAGGGTCATATTTCACAGGTACGTGTATGCAGCTGCTAGATGACTACTTCCTCGTACGGTCATGTTGCACAGCTAGCACGTGCACCACATCGTCTGTAATGCTGTCAGATACTGATGTAAGACATGTACCTGAGGACATTCAGCTGAATATAGACCTCTCCCAATGTTATGGGATGGAAGGTGTCATGATGGGACACTTGCTGGTACCAGCAGATAGGCTAAGACGTTACCAGCCACAAGCTGACACATGATTCACAATGACCATTGTGCCATCCTAGTGTGAAACTTCCTGTCATCTTATGCCCACACAACCCTTGATATTAGGGAGCTACTGAACATCCTACTGCATTGCATCAATCAGCTGTCTAATTGGCTGAATGTCTGAATTTAAGCTCAAGGTAAGCCAATGTCCTTCAAATGAATCTGCTGCTGCAGAACAGGCTGGACAGCCTGATGCATATACACAAAGGCAGTCTACTCCAGATCCAGCATCTGTTCCTGTGCTGGGGTCTGTGGCATGAGCTGGTATAGAACATTTAATACGTGTGGACATAATGGACAATGGCCACCCATAACCTGGCAAAATCTTTACTATCAATATCACAATGCATCTGTTATGACATAACTATGCTTAAACACTAATGCCTATCAGTTCCAATAACAGTAACGATAAGCATTAAAAACACTGCAATAGATGCTGTCTTACAGGTGCCAAATCTTGTCTGATTTGTATTTATTTCAGCATCACAGCAGTGCCATTCTATATACTAGCACAATGGCCAGTCATGCTTACAATGCCTATAGCTACATAAGGTAGGATAGTGTCGAAATGTTACAACATTAGAACAGCTGTGCAATTGGCATTGCTATACTTCAGATGCCTAAGCAACAACAGGTGTGCACTAACAATGAGTACCACATATACATATGTTGGTATAGCTGCACAATCCACTTTCTACCACTAGTACTATGCAGACTTGATAATACAGTTATGTATGCTGGGAGAGGTGTACAATGACAAGGGTGGCATTAGCACTATACATGCTGTTACCATCCATGGCACACTTTATCACTAGTATTATTAAACAACAAGTACTCACTTTGTTGACAGGGGAGGCATGCATGTCATTTTCATTATGCCCTTTATTCATTTGTCACGTGACAGCACACAACACAGAATAGCAAACCAAGGGGATAAATTGTCAGCATGTTGAGCATATATTTGCTTCCACACAGATACATACTGATTTGTTGGTGGTTTAGAATGCACATGTTCTTTCTAATTTAAGGTCCGAAGTTGCTATGGGTCCCATTTGTTCTGATCAGAACATTTTTGATTACATCATTTCCCAATGTGCACAGTAGTCATTTATCTGTGGCCACTGGTTGCTCAAAGGTCTAACCTAGAGTGGCCTTCAGGGAAGGGAAATTGCCTACCAATACCTGATAGAAAGAGAGGACAAGAAGGATCTCCATCTTTCCCCCCTCCCCCAACACACATACACTGGTACGGTGATGTTGTCTTGCATATTTAGATACAAGAAGCTGTACATAACCATTTATTCATAGAAAGGACTGGCAGATTCCATGAAAATGTATTGTTATAGATAATGCATACTCTAAATTAACATATGATACACAATTTACAGAATATTTTCATATGATTAACATTTTACCAGGGTTAACACTTTACAGCTGCATAGAAACCAGTGTCTGAAGAATAATGCGGTTTTGTTCTGTGTTCTGTTGATAAAACCCATAAATATCAAATAGGAGTGAAGTGCCATAAACATATTGTGGAATGATGAAACCAAAAGCAGTCCAAACTGTCATAGAAAAAGACCAGTATTGATGTTGTGAGAGAGATTCCTGTTTGTCTGCTTTATACTTACATTAACATCAGTGTTTTGCACGAGTTTCACCTTCCATGTGCTTTTTTCTATAACAATATTCTGGAATGATAACTGAGGAAGAGCTGATACATGAGAAAAAGAAATTGTCCATTTCAAGCTGAATGCCATCACAAGACAAGTGCACCTTTATCAGAACTGCATATCAGTTGTTGGTGTCCATGGAAACGGATGTGTTCAAATTAGACATTAGAAAGGAATAGAAGAGATGCCATGTTTATGTACAAGTGATAGAAAGACCTCCAACATGACACATACTGCACAACAGTTCCTAAAGTCATTGTCAACTAAGACACCTAGGGTCAACTAATATATGACATGGTAAAATACAGAACAGCTCAGAAGTATATTTTTTGGAGATGTGAAAAAGAACAAGAAGTCAAAAGCATGTTTTTTATTGTTTAATAAACTATGAATGTATTTGTCTAGGTCCTATTTATTTATTTATGTGCATTAGCAGCTGATGATCATTAAAGAAAAAAAGTCTCTAAAGCTGGTAGCAGTACACAGAGAAGGATACACACCTCTACAGTACTTCAGGGCTACATGAGCCATCAGTCTCTTTCTCTCTCTCTCTCTCTCTCTATATATATATATATATATATATATATATATATATATATATCTATATATAAATACATACATACATACACACACACACACACACACACACACACATATATATATATATATATATATATATATATATATATATATATATCACATATTAACACAGCACTTGACTCTTGTTAGAACTGATATACTTTCACTAAATAAATTGCTTAAGGGAGCAGAAGCAAGTCTTCCATTTTCAGTGGTACCAAATTAACAGTAGCACAATACATTATCTTTCAAAGCTAGAGTGACAGATACAGTACACTAAAATTACAGCAGGTGTAGTTAAAACTACATAGTAGAGAACTTCAGACATGATTGGTGCACACAGTGTTATCTGTTTAGTACATGAGATGGCAATAAATGTCAGAATTATGTAAGAACAACTGCTGTATTAGTGTGAAGATCAATACGTTCGGATCACTGGATGGATTAAATGCTCTCTACCCCCATCTCTGCAAGGATTTCTGTATGTGTTCCCACTTGCATTATTCAGAGTTCACATGACTCTGGGGTACAGTGGGATGGCACTCTGACTTTGACCCTGGTGACCTGCATTTGATTAGTAGCTTCAGAAGGGAGGGGGAAGGGTGAAATGGAATGTCCTAATCACTATTCCCAGGGCTCGGGAGGTTACAAGCTCCAGGAAGGGGCAGAGCTGTTTGGAGGGGCTGCCGCTTACAGAACTGAGTGGATGTCTCCCGCATACAGCCCACTGCATGCCCGTCCCCAGTGAATTAATAGTGACACTATCAGGGTGTCAGGAAACATGAAAAATCTTCAACCACCTTCAGTGGTGCCTAAATGATGACCACTCCTAGTGAACTCTCATTCAGATTGTGGGAAAGAAATGGGTTGATTGCCTGGAAGATGCTGATTGTCAAGAAGCAGAGGGAAAATATACATAAAAACACACTCTCTCACACACACACACACACACACACACACACACACACACACACACACACACACACACACACCTCTATATATAGGTATAGATATAAGTTTAGAATTAAAATATAAAGTGCTGAAATACACAGCCTTTTTAGAAAAGTGTATTTCTGGTGGTTTAGTGGTTCAGGTTCCATGTTTCTATAGGTGCAGCCTGGGTTTATTCCTTGGTCAATTAAAATTAAATGCATTTTGTTGGAACTGTATTTTTGTATCAATATCAGTATAAATAATATCAAAATAAGGGACAAAGACATTATCCAGAGCATGACAACTCTAGAATAAGCTTACCTTTGTACTATATTAACTTGCCTGTATCTTATCTTTTAAAAGAAGGTTTAATCACTACATGGGGCAAAAAGCATAAGGTTATGGTTGTCAAGTTTATTCAAAGCCAATAAATCATCTGCTAGTCTCAGTAACCCACATACTTACCTTTCATTGTTCACTTTTTGCAGTTATGCTCCCAGTTAGTTAAGACAAAAGCTTTAAAAAGGTGTTTTACACTACCAAACAAGTATATTTATATCTTATATCTTATAGTATATAGTGAAAACATTTTTGCCTCATAAATTATGACTGCAAAATATACACTATAATAGATGTTTATTATAAACATACTTTTTCTTTCCTTCATTCTTTTGTTCCTACATTTTCTCAAGTTATTCTTCCCTGCTTGTTTCACTCTCCACTGATTAATCTGTACTGTTGTAGAAGCTGCCATGGTGGAATGCCTGCAAAGTGAGTATCAGAATCGAATGCCAATTCCAGTAGAAAATGAGCAAAAGTTAATACCAACTGAGATGGAAACAGAAGTATAGAATTTGCATACTGAATGTGTTAGGAGTTGAGACAATAGATGTCTTTCCCTTAGGCGGTTGCTTAGAATATTTATTTCACTTTTTCATTAAGTGGCAATGGTATGCTAGTTCTGAATTACTTACATGCAGCTGCATAAAAAGGACTATAATAAAATTACCAGATGTACAAATAACCATCAGATATGAAAGACTGTTATGGCATGTCATTTTAAATTATATGCAGTTTTATTTGATTTTCACTTGTCTTTTATCACAAGGTTCTTCTTTAGTTTTAGTAATGTTTCTGATATTTCAAGAGTGTGTGACACTTCCCAAAGAACCTCCATGGAGTTGGAAATGACCCCTTCCCATATGTGCTTCACACTGTACTATTTCTGGTTACTTTACATTTTATTCTCAAAGATAGACAGTTCATTCAACATACTTAGAGCTACCTATCCCACATGACATTACAGGAAAGGAAACAACGGATATAGCAAGAACATGTATCAGCAGTTAACAAATTACTTGACATCTACAGTAGTAAACAGGTTTTCTATATTTTTGTGTTAACCTGTGCTCCTTGTAAAATTATAATTTCAACTACTAAAATTAAAATATCCTGCCTCAGTTATATATCGACTGCATAATATGCTCCAGGACTGCAACCACAGCTAAAAATATGCTCCCATCTGAAGATAAAACTTGATTTGATTTCATAATGCATGCTGAATTATGAAATTATTCTGAGTATGGATATATTGACAACATTGACATGTGAGACACAATAAAACATTAAGAAACATCACAAACTTTCTGTTTTTATAGCATAAATTGCAACTTCATTTGTAGTCTAATGAAATACTTTAAATTCAGTGCTTGAAAACATACAGCATGTCCTTTAATATGTGACAAAGGGTCAAAATTAATTTTTTTTATTGGGTGACACAATGGTCTAGTGAGTAGCATTATTTCCTTGTAACAGGATGTTCTACACTTTAGCTTTTAGCCAGAGTTCCTCCTGTTTAGAGTCTATATGTTCTCCCTGTGTTCATGTGCGTTTTTTCTTCCTGGCACTCCAGATTCTTCCCACATCTCCAAAACATACAGTATGCAGATGGGTAACTTTGGATTTTCCATAGCTGTTATATATGTGAGTTTGATAGTTTGAGTTTCACAAGGGATAATTGGCTAGGTTTAAAAATGGCTCCCAAGGGCAATTAGCCTAATACTAACCTATAACCTATAAGAAATAAAGGACCGACAATCTACTTCTGTTCCCTACTTGTCTAGAAAACTCTGTGGATGATATCATTGACTGTTCAGGGAATTACTGTTGTAATCAGATGTTATTTAACAGCATTGGATGGGTTCCTTTATTAAAAGTTAGTTTACTAGAGATAACCACAAGACATTCCTTAACTGTGTAATGAACCTCAGAAATTATACCCAGCAAAACTTTAAACTTCATGGCTCAAATTCTGAAGATACAGCTACCATTTCATGCATATAAATTCAGCTCATATTTCTCCCCTGTCACCACAAACCTTCTCAGTACAAATTATATGGTCTAAACCCCACTGCGATGACTTGTGAACAGATAGTGAAAGCTTGCACCAAGTGCAAAACTACCAATAGCAGACCTCATTCTTAAACTATTCAACCTTTGGCGCTCCACTAGATATGTAACAGAAGCCAGGAGGGCAGCTGCAATAGTTCACCTCCACAATGGATCCTGGTAAATATAGGTCTATCAACCACATCAACATCATTTGCTGGATTTATTGTTATTTTTTATTTGTTTTGCTGTTACTTTTTGTTAAACAAGATCCTATGTGTGTGTGTGTATATATATATATATATATATATATATATATATATATATATAGATGTAGTGGTAACACTCGACTTAGCATTACATCAACGTGCTTAATGTCAACACAGTAACTTTGAATCACAATATGTTGAAACCTTCTGCACATACTACGAGGTTTTATATATATATATATATATATATATATATATATGTATATATATATATATATATATATATATATATATATATATATACCAAAGATAAATACATTATTTCAGCATGCAGCCATAAGTGAAAAGACACTGCAGATTGCATTTTATGGTGGGAGTTGTACAGAATTTACCTGTTGAACATCTTTTACTTACAGTGGCTTTAAGATTCAATATAAGCTACTTCATCATTGTTCACAATCACTGTCTATTCTGATCATCTGCATGTCTTCTCATAAATCATAATTCACTTAGATAGCTGAATATTCACAGTGAGTCATTCTGATAAACACACTCTTTTCTCAAGTTTGAGTCTGCATTTTGTTAAGCATTACAATGTGAAGAAGTTGCCTTTGGCTGGTGATTCCTTATATCCTGAGAAATGTTTGCTAGTATGTTGGATAATTTCCAATTCAGCCTTGCAGGAAATGAGGATTTGTTTCCTCACTTGGGATACCTGCTGCTAGGTCTATTCACTAATAAGCATGATGAATGTTTTAGCCTTTGATCAGTACTAATTTAACAAGTAAGCTCTAAAAAAGTCAGAAAGGCACTAGGGCTGCGACAGTGCATGAGCAACAAAAAGATGATTGATTGCTCAAGCTATGAAAATTTCCATAAAAACTTTTATCATCTTACTATTTTTGCATTACAATTAAATCAAAAGTGAAGGATTTGTTGCCTGTACGATAGAGAGATGGAAGGCGCACAGACTTTAGAATGCTTTGCAATGACCTAAATAGGCCGCTTTAAAGGGACTATCTCAATAATATTTTATATCCTTCCTGAAAGGCTCTGTCTAATGCATCCTTGCTTAAGAGACCTAACCACATACTTCTCACTGTCTAAGAATGAATGACAATAAGAACATGATATTGATTCCTTACCTGCAAAGTCTGATCATAGCTTTGAATTTTTTGTTTACAAAGTAGAATTAACATCAGACAGATAAAATGAAACAGAGCAGTAAGGGCCGCAGCTGTTCAGAACTAAATCTGTGATTCATTTGTTTTCATTGGTGCCTGCAGTCAGTATGTATTTCCTTTTGTGGCACACAAATTTCAAGTTACATATTAAAACTTAAAATGATCTAAGCAATATTTCATTCTATGGCTCTATAAATTTAGTTATCAATCTACATTACCATTCTAATATATGTAACACTTTTGAAAACATTAACGTGCATTTGTGGGTATAAATGTTAATCATTATTTCTTAAACCCCTAGGCTTTTGTAGGAATACTCATGAGTTTTCTAATATTAATTCTTTGCTTGTACTCAGTATAACAACTTAATTTCTGTAGCTGTGAGTGTAGTTACAGTGTAATTCTAAAATAGCATGCTGCAATTTTCCATACTATGCAGTTTCCAGAAATTATGAAGTCTGTGTGGCATGAATATTTTTTCCTAACTTATTCCATAATTAACAGAGTTAATTTCATCCTGCAGTATATTTGTAATGCTGTCTTCTGCAAGCAGAATAACAACAAACTGACAAATCCTGCTGGCTCAACTCATAGAATCAGACACTGGCATTATTATATGTACAATGCAGGGCTATAATAATGCTACTTATATCTGTTTATCTTAATCTTCAAAACTGTTATCTGTGTAGCTAACCATACTAGTTATGGTTATCATACTCTGAAGAAGCAGTTGTGGGTGCTGAGTGTCTAAGGCTGGGATTTATTAAAAACCATAGTATAGCATAACATAGCATAGCATAGCTAAAGGTATTGTTACGAAGAATGGAGTCTCTGTAGTATTAGCTAAACAGTTTATAATATAGCTAAGTTGGTATAGTGGGAGCATTCATTATATGTCCCGACTATCTTCTGTGATGAGGATGTCTCTGACTGCTGTCTTGGCTGCATTGGGATGTGCATTCATGTTCTGCATCAGAAGGGGTCTATATCATATTGTCGAATGCTTACTTGGTCATATTGCTATTTATCAAACCCACTTTGTCGTAACCTGTCTTCATCGAATGGCCATTTCATCAAAGTTTTTCATAGGGAAAAACAATGGCTGGCCATCATTGGGGCTTTAGCCTTTCCTCACTCTAGTGCAATCTCGGAGTTGGTATATTTAGTTAGGGGGATGTGGGGGGGCAAAGCCCCCCCCCCACTTGGGTGGGTTTTAAATGTTTAGAATTTAGTGACAGGTACTAGGTTGACCAGCCATTGCTTTTCCCAATGAAAAAGTTTGATGAAATGTCCATTCAATGAAGAGAGGTTTTGACAAAGTGGGTTCAATAAATAGTGATTCGATGAAGTAAGTATTTGACAATGTGATATAGATCCACATCAGAAGTATAATATGAATCATCTGGAAAAGATGTATTAAAGATCTCATCTTTAATGGATTTGCTTGTAAATGTAAAGGTGTGCTTCAATAGCTTGAGAAGCACTGGACGTGTTAATATATATGATAAGGATAATAATATTATTTTTAGAATTTTTACTTTTTTTGCAGCATAGAAATTACCACTACCTACTCCACTAATTGAGAGTATCCACTAATACCCATAGTACCAAAAGACAGATGTCCCAAAAGTAAAGGGTAGGAAGTAAAACCAACTATATTGCCAGCTACTCCAAGCTATCAGATGTAAGATTATGCAGTGATGCCCACCAGAAAAAGAGAGTCCCACAGCTGTATACTATATTAGCAGCATGTACAAAGAGTAACCTAATCATCCAAAAATTACCCACTACCAGCTATATTTGCAGATCAGCATTTTACAGCTTGGATTGGGTATGGGTGCCATGATAGGTAAAAGCAATGGATTCATAAACCTTGCAAATAGTAACAGACAGGACAAGAATCAGTGCAAGTATCACACTGACATGCCACTGACATAAAAGAGTCTGTCATAAAGTGTTACTATATATATATATATATATATATATATATATATATATATATATATATATATATCATTGCCACAGAGTGTACTTTTCCAGGCTCCTTAATATTACTAATGTAATGCAATGCATAGAGGTGTCACCTGTCTGAATTGTAGTAATGTTGTACACCCATCTCTTAAGCTTCTATAGTTATATAGTGATATTAAATACACTTGTAGATGGGAGTATTTGCATATCCTTTCTATCTCATAAGTTCTCATGAAGAAAAAGCTAGCAGATAACTTCCTTATCTTTGTAGATTCCTGTAATACATTGGTCCTTGATTACTAGTTGTAGATGATTTTACGTAAGCCATAAATGTTTTACACTTATATGCAATAAGGTCAACAAGGGTTTGCATGGTATAACTATTACGAAATGCCTCTAGGTGTTGTCAGGCACAACACCCAAAGGTGAGTGCTTTACAATCCCTGGATGCATGATAGCATTGTACAATGCAAACCGCCAAACATCTTATTGTACTATGGGTATCTGCATTTGTTTTGCAGTTTGAATTTTGTATTTAGTAGTTTACGCTTGAAAATTATATGCTTTGTAGTATATTGTAAAGTAAAAGAGTTCCTCTACCCATTTTAACTAATTGATTGCACTGCAGAGTTGTAATTTTTAAAGTATGTGGAATGTTTTGTCTGAATTTTTCAGAATATTTGTTTGAGAGACTTCATAGCTTTTTAGGGACATGCAAGCTAAGTCAAAAGTATTATTTTAGAAACCTTTTAAGTAAATTAAAACAACATATAAAATCTGTCCCTAATTTTTTGGCTTTTATCCCTCTCTTTTTTTTATTTAATTTCATTCATGTTTTTTAAGCCAAGTTGTATGTATGTGCTTGTGTGTATGTGTATATCTATATTTATATCTATCTATATACCTATATCTATATTTATATATCTACATATATATTTATATATAGATGTCTAAATATCTATCTATATGTCTAGCGATCTATATATGGGTCTACTTTAGATCACTGAAATCTCTTTTCACTTACTTTCATTTCACTGAGACCAAATTGTCTAACAACACTGACATCTCATTTCACTGAATCTCACTTCACTGACAGCTTACAATGCTAAATTTCAAAGGACAACAATGGGAAACCATAGACAAACACACTCACAAAACTAATGACTACCTCTTTCCACAACTTAAAAACTACTTACTTATCCTCTTAACAGTAACCAGACAATATAAAACCAAACTAAGTGGGAGGCTGCACCCCCTATACCAGCCAACAGGTGGGGCTGTGCCCCTCCAACTATATATACTAACTCCAGGATCGCACTACAGTGAGGAAAAAGGCATATACCTTTTATTTGGCTCACAGTACTCTACACGCTGTCACTACTGCTGGGAAGTCTACAGCTTACAGTTCAGTGAAATGAAATTCAGTGAAATGAATTTTCAGTATTTTGAAAATTAGGTGATTTGGTCTCAGTGAAATGAAGAAATGGGATTTCAGTGATCTAAAGTAGACCTATATATATATATATATATATATATATATATATATATATGTGTGTGTGTGTGTGTGTGTGTGTGTGTGTGTGTGTGTGTATGTATATATATATATATATATATATATATATATATATATATATATATATACATACACACATATATATATATATATATATATATATATATATATATATATATATATATTTATTTATTTATTTATTGTCATTTGTTAACCAGGTTAGTCCAACTGAGCCAGGGGCCCATTTTCAGTGGAGACCCAAGGAGAAAAGCTCCAAAAGCTCCAAATACAAGTAACAACTTTACAAGAAAGAGCTACATTTACAAAAGTATACTATCAGGAAGTTATACATCAAAAACAAAATCCACTATTTTAAACAGTTGTGATCTAGTTACAGAATGAAAGTACAGTAACAGCAAGATACTCCATGTGCAAAAATATTTACATGAACAAGATGTAGGTATACAGTAATAAAATCTTTAGAAAGAAAAAAAGAGAAATGCTTAGAGAAGAGAGTAGAATTAGAAAGAAAGCAGTTGCATATCAGGTTAGAGACGTATGTGTGTGTGTGTGTGTGTGTGTATGTATATATATATATATATATATATATATATATATATATATATATATATATATATATATATTTATATATACACAGAGAGAGAGAGATAGGGTGGCTGGAGTGGTGCAGCAGTTAGTGTTGTCACCTCAGAGCAGCAGTGGTTAACGTTGTCACCTCACAGCAAGAGGTTCTCTGGTTTGACTCTTGGCTGGGGTGCCTTCTGGGAAGAGTCTGCATGTCTTCCCTGTGGTCATGTGGGTTTTGCATAGGTGCTCTGATTTCCTCCCACATTCCGAAGACATGCAGTAGATGGGTTGGACATTCTAAATTGGCCAATAGGTGAGAGTATGTGTGCAAGTGAGTGGTATGAATGAACTACTGTGTCAGGGCTAGCCATCTAGTGGTGTAAACCTTGGCTCAGGATGATTGTTACTGCAGAAGTGACACCCCGATCCATTGTGCAAAACGCGAAAAAAGGTATTTTGGATGAATGGATATATATATATATATATATATATATATATATATATATATATACACACATGATGTTTAGCTTATGGCATTCGTATTGGATTCTAAAAATATTCAGTGTAGGATTATATGAATTTGTATTCTTGGAGTGCTTTACTTTTTGTATCTGATATCTTCAGATTGATCTCTTCAGTCACACCATACTTAACAGAATTGTTCTACTGAATATTTGTGTAATTTCAATCCTAGGTTAGTGTGGCTATTTTCTGTTGCTATGAGAGGGCTGCTCATTTTGCTTCATGTTATTTAATTTCTGTAGCTTCCTACAATGCTTCATGTTCTGTCTGTGGGGTTTATGTTTTTACTTTCTTCTTGAGGCTATCTTTAAATATTTTAAATATCTTATACTGTTCCTGATCAGGTAACGTACTTAGTTATAATATAGATTTTCTCCGGGATTTAATGAAACTTACATGGAGCTAATTTCCATGTAAGCATAGTGGCATGGCTCGAACAGAGAGTTCAGAGCCCGTGCGAGCCAGTAAACAAGGCTGGGGGCATGAACGAGCCTCCCAGCATTATTCCTGCACAGACACAATGGAATAATGCAAATCACCTCATTTGCTGGTAAAAAAACATGCAAATGAGGTGAATTTGTGATCCAGCAAGCAGACAGGCATCTGTGTTGGAGCCGTGTCCGTAGCAGAAATGTATGCGGTTAGTAACCGTGTACATTTCTGCAAAAATCAAAACAGGGGCAAGACAGCTCAAAGTAAAACACAAATTATATTTATTAGGGATGTCAATGGCCAAAACTATGGCCATTGGCATGCCAAATTGTTTTAAAATTGCAAAAATCAAAAGTTGTTTTTGGCCGATTTTGGACATTTAAGTGGAGCGTAGCGGCACACAAACTCGATCATGCAGAAAATAAAAAAATAGGAAAAAGGCAATTAAATGTGAAACAATAATTTTGCCATTATAGTGGGCAGCATGCAGACTCATAACACTAGCAGGTAACATTGGTTGCTAAGGACATAGGCTCCGGTGTAGTGGTGTAACTAGGCTATAAGCTGGTAGGGGTATGTAAATGAGCTAAATTTATTGAATATCAAAATGGGAGACTGTATTCGCAGGTACCTAACCATGTAGAAGCTATAATGCGGTGGTGTAAGCAGAAGAAGCAGCTGACATGAAAAGGGGGCGTGTCATGCTTGGTGTAAGCACATTGGAGCTCCATGGCTCCTATTTGCGCTCATCTAAGCACAGCTAAGCAAGGATGTGTGTCTAAGACTGCTAAGCTTTTCTTAGCTAGTTCAAGAAATGATGAGCATGTTCATGCCCACAGGATGGCCTTTTCTGCTCAACAATGTTTACACTAGCTAAAACAGTCTGTGTGGTGCGCAGTGGGGCTTAAACACAGTAGAAATAAAGAAAAAAAGGAAATAGCAGAATAAAGGAAATGAACTACAAATCACTAATACAGACTCTGCAACTCACAGTGGCCCATTCAAATCCCTCTGTAATATAGATGGCAGGTGGAATGTATCATAGTCCGTCAGTAACACAGGCAGCATCTGCAGCACAACAGTATAAAGTATGCAAACACCTTTCAGTCTGTTTTTTCCCACAAACTCTGCACCATTGGTGTACACACTTGGGAATTTTAACTGACAAAATGATAGGGGCTGCTGCTGCTTTGCTACATCTGTATGTGCTACAGACTGAGGGCGGTGATGAGGATAATGCTGACAAGAGGCCCAGACCAAGGAGGAGAAGAGTGTTCAGACCCAGGGTAACCTTCCAGGGGCTACAAGATCTGGAGATACAGGAGCACTACAGGGTGGACAGGAACATTCTTCAGCAACTCACTGAGCTCTGCTGGTCTCACTTCAGACCCAGGGCCAAAAGAGGGGAACTCATCCCAGTTGTAGCCAAGGAATGTATAGCCTTAAGAATGCTAGCTACAGGTACTTTCCAAAGACCTGTTGGGTATATCATGGGGGTCTCACAGGCATCTGCATCCAGGGTACTCCACCAGTTCCCAGATGCCATGCGACTACATGCCAGTGAGCACATTTATTTCCCCAACACCCCTGAGGAAAGGACCAGCAATATGCATCTCTTCCACTGTGTAGCAGACTTCCCAGAGGTACTCAGTGCCATAGACTGCACTCATTTCCACATCAAAGAACCACCCAGTGAAGACAGTAGAGTGCATGTCAACTGCAAGGGCTAGCACTTTATCAACTGCCACGTCATGTGCAATGCCCAGGGCATAATCATCAATGTTAGAAACCACCAATGTAAGGAGAAAAAGAACAATCAGCCAGTAAATCCACCAATAATTTATTAAAAAAGAACTGCAAAAACTTATAGCTCAGCTCTAATGTCTCGGCTCACCACACAAGCCTTCAAGGAGTAAAAACACATCAGAAAAACTTGCCTCGTTTACTGTGTTCAGTAAAACAATTAATTAATTAAATCAGATATTTGCAATTTAGCTCTTCATTAAGTCCATATGGATGCAGCATATTAAATTTCAGAATGTAAAGGGATTCCTTTGTCAAAAGCCATTTTTTTAAAAGACACTCATCAAACACTGATACTTTAACTTTCTCTAATATAGTGCCCTGTAGTCGATCACTATTACTATTACTATTACTAGTATGAAAACATTTAAAATGAGTAGCTACAGAACTTTCTTCTTTCTTATTGTTGATGTCTCTTATATATTCAAGCATTCTAACCTTAAATGCCCTCTTAGTTTCTCCAATATAAAACAAATTACCAGGGCATTTAAGTATAAAGCATGTAAGTATGTAGTAGATACATTTGTTGATATTAATCATATTCCATTTGATACATGTAGTTTTACTTGTAATACAGAGTGTGTTATATATGCACTTAAATGCTCTTTTAAGAGGATCAAAGGGCTCAAACAGATGCCATATGCTGCCCGGTTAAAGAAACTCCAGCTCTACTCAGTGGCATACCGCCTGCTCAGAGGCGATATGTGACTAACGTATAAAGCCATGTCCAACCTGGAATTAATGGACATGCTGCACCTCAGAAAATCCAAATCCCATCGAGCTACGCACTCAAGAGACTTGAACCTCAGCACTGGAGGGACAGATTCATAACCCAGAGGCTCCCTTCACTCTGGAATAAAATCCCAGTCCAGGTTAGGCAGAGTCCCTCATTGACTCTCTTCAAGAGGAATCTTGATGAGTGGATGGGAGATCGTAGGTTTACCCCAGGTATCACTTCTGTGTCACTGTTAGACAGAGGCACAGTATACTAACCTCGAAAAAGGGCATAGCAAAATTAATTTAAAATGGGTGGCGAAAGCCAAACGCACTCTGGCTAGGCTTATAAATGCCCTAGGACAGATAGCCTAGTATGAACCTATGAATCTATGAACCTAAGAGTGCCATAATGATGCACATGTACACACTAGGAACATTATAGTATGTGTGTTTGGGATGCTCAAGTCATGGTTCTGCTGCCTTGATATATCTGGTAGAGCCTTGCAGTACTATCCAGCCACATGTGTGCACCTGGTCATAGTATGTACCATGCTACACAATATGATCCTGTGGAAAGAGCTGCAGCAGGAACATAACAGGGGAGGGGGACACATCCCCCCCACCATTGCCAAGGTCTCCACAGGCACAGGGGGAATTGGAGGAGGAACCCCCTGAGCCTGTCCCTCTAGGCAGATGTAGGCATGCCCAGTATGCCCTGGCCTTGGCAAACAGGCAACGCATAGCGCATACACTGACACCCTAGGGAATAGGGGGCTGACATCTCTCTGTCATACTTGCACACACAGTAAAATGGATGCCACACACATCACACTACCTATACCTTACCACGTATAGGCTGTGTACTGCATACATCCAACAGAGTCAACCCTCAAGCACCATCGTTACAACTGCTGCAGGCACAAGGTAAGTCACTCTTCTTAACAATAGATGAATGGCGTAGTATGTTTTGGTAGCATATCACAGGTATTGCTGCATGTATGCAAAGGGATGGGGTTGTCTACTGGGATAGCAGCAGACAACTGACAGCTATTTGGGACAATAGGAAATGTCGGCCATATACTGGCTTCCACAGAGTATGCAGTAGGTCCCTAGGTGACAAAACTCACTGCAGTGTATGTGGGGGCAAATAAGCTGGGGGGGTCATAGATCACATGCAGGGATGTCAATATTGATGTCCCATACTCCCAGCAAGTCAGCCATAGAAAACCATAAAGAAATGTCTGGCAAAGTCCCACAAATAGGGTCAGTGATATCACAGCAGGTCTTGCAGTTGTATAAAGTCTCTGAAGGGTAGGAAGTCTGAAACTCAAGTGTCTGCCATTACATTCTAATATTTGGTCTTTAGTGATATGCCAGTATTCTTCAAGACAGGCACAGCAATATGCTAAATGGAACCAAAAAGTAAAGCCATCATCTGCACAGTCTGTGCAAATGTGTACAGTTGACAGGTATGTGCCCCCCCCCCCCAACACACCTGTGTTCCCATAGAAATGCAGTAACATGTATGTTTGTAGGGTAACAGCAGTAGAGCACACATTTCCAGGGCTATCCCAATTAACTTGATACATTGTTGCACACCCACAATATGCAGAGGTCAATGATCTATGTAATATTCGTTGTTAATACAGTCAGGAAGTGGGCAGCACTTACTCTTGGCTGTTGTTGCTTTGTGGCCTAGATACAGTACTGTGGTTGACATGGTCCATGTTCCAAGACTTTCTGTGCCAACTATTTTGCATGTCAGCTATACCTACAGTAGTACCTGTACACACAGTCTAGAAGTCAATATCCATTACTGCAGGAAAGATGGACAAGTCAGGGACAGGGGGCCACTCATATGGACAGTACACAGCTCAGAGTAACCTACATAGTGCCTAGCATACCTCTCAACTGTACAGATTTTCCTGAATGTCCAGAGTTTTGCATCATAATTTTGCTGTTTTTCATGAAATTGTGGTTTTCTGGCAAATCACTGGCAAATCATTAAAGACTAAATTTAGAAAAATGCAAACAGATTTTAGTTTCAGACATCAAACCCTTTAGAAAGATGCATGCTAATGCAAAATCTGTTATTGTAACAGCTATCTAAGTTTGTAAGAACAATATTTGAAACATGTCCCTATTTTTGAGCCTTTGTCCCACAATTATTTATGGCTTTCTCTATTTTTCTGGCTCTAAGAGGTTGAGAGGTACAGTGACTAGTAGGACAGCAGGTACCTGAAAATTAGTGTAGTGCCAGGTTATAAATGGCTGCCCCCTTACTTTGTCAGCACTGACAACAAGTTACTGACCACCATCCATACCTCTGGAATGACAAGCTGTCACAGAAGGACCACAGATATGCCATGTATATCTGTTCTGCTTGTCCTAACATTGCATTTGCCTGCAAAACTATTTGCAAAATAAGAAAGGCTCATGTCAAAACATCAATGGCAGACAGTGGAGAAGCAGACATCATACCCATTAGAAAAAGCAAGCAAATGCCAAACTGGTTTCCCAACTGGCTATGTTTGGCAGAGCATTATTAACACCCTGTCCCCATGTGTGGGTCTGTGTTTGACTGTCATATATGGGCCTGTCCAGATCTCAGTCTGTGACAGGTTGACAGCTAGGGCCAGCATGTAGCCTTGTAATAAAATAGCAATACATACCATCTGAGGACCACAGCAGATGTAGTGGTGAAAGGATGGACAACCTGCTAAATAGGTACACTCAGAGTTGTGAAGCCCATAGCCCTGTGTGTGATGTTATGGCTTCTACCCCACTCACACCAGAAATACGAATATGTTGTAACAGCAGCCACTGTGGGCAAGGCCTGTGACTGGACTACATAAGGAAAAAGAGATGCCTATAAGGAGAAGGGGAACCATTGGCTAGACAAATGGAAAATGTGCACACCAGAACAAAGTGTGCAGTAACATTGGTACCCTGCAGGGTATAGAGTGAGTAAACATCACCCACAATTACACAACATGCACCCACATAAGTGGAGGTCCTCAACAAAACAAAAACACAAACAAAGGATACCTCAGAAGCTAGAGCACATAAGAACTCCACAAACCTACATACCACAGAACATGCATAGTCCACACACCAGTGTCTCACAACGACTAAGGCCTTACCATAAACCCAACATATTACTCATAACAGACTCCATTGTGCGACACACAGATGTGCCTCTCACCAAATTGGATAAGGAGAAAGTCATGCTTACTTGTCTGTCAGTTGGCAGAATCCGCCATATCACACATGCACTCAGGACATTCCACATGGTGGTGTGAATGACATCAGATGTACCTCCCTGGACTATAGGAAGACAGACATGATTCAGCTTGGTGAATATGTGTCCCAAGCAGGTATGTCCCAAAACTTAAGCCACATTCTACCTGGAATGATGGCTCAATACAAACAGAAAATGATTGTCAGTAACAATTGGCTTACTTACTGGTGCCATCTCAGTGGGATCCACTGCCTGGCAGCCTGGGAACATATAACTGACAGACCATGCTGCTTTGCTAGAGAAGGGCTGCATCTGTCTCACTTGGCCTTCAGGCCTCTGGCAAAGGTCCTTGGCTACCGCATAGTGCTTTTTTAGGAAAAGTCATGAGGTTAATACTACCAACATAAAACACTCAACAAAATGCAAAGTAAAGGCCATGCTGCTAAATGTTAGGAGTCTAAACATGAAAATGCACTCATTGCAAGCATTTGTAACCCAGTCAGATGGTGACATTTGTGCACTCACAGAAACCTGGGCCACAGCTGCAAAGAGCAACCCATCCTTACCTGATCACTCATCCTCTCAAACAGCCAGACCCCAAAATGTGGGCAGTAAAGCCAAAGTAGGTATAAAGATATATTAATATATTAGACAGACACACACCTCCACGTTGGTCTGACTCACACAAGACACTCCAAGTGCAGTCAACCGATGACAAGACCCCTATGCAAATTATAGGTAGCTACAGGCCAACATATCTGGCTCAGGATACCCACTCCACATATCTGGCCCCCTACAAATCTATCAAGATTCAACCTGTTACCCTAATCCTGGCTGACTTATATTACCCAACCACTGATTGGAAAACCAGCCATGAAAGAACAGAAATGCACAGAGATTCCCCCATCTTATCAATGCTAAATCCTTAGGACAGCTACTTGATACACTCACAAGATGTGAACATATGCTGGGCTTGGCAGTAACCAACATGATTAACCACTGTAGCACCCCTATGGTATCACCCTCCCTGGCAAGATATGGAAAAGAGGTCACATTCGATACCATCATCTCTCCTGACCCCCCCTCTAGCCATGGTAAAATGAAAATGTCTCCCAAGCTGATCACAACCACCAGAGGGATGGTATAAACAGCTGAACAGCCCGCTACCTCAATTGAGGAACAGGCACCAATGTCCAAATGTACACAAATGTACTATACCAGCATATATATATATATATATATATATATATATATATATATATATATATATATATATATATATATATATATAGATAGATGCATGGAATCAGAAATACCTAAAAGGACAACATCATCATCCACAACAGAGAGTAAACCAGTCTGCAAACATCTGCAATAAAGGAACTATATAACAAAAGGATGACGTTGCAGTCCAGGACCAAGAAGGAGCAAGTGCACAACTGGAAGTAATCACCACTTAGCCTGAACAAACAAATAAGAGCACCACTGAAATCCTCTAAAGGCATCTCCCAGTCCAAATTGCCCATATCTAAGACAGACCTAAGGCCTTCCTCACACATGTCTGCTTTCCCATAGGAAGCTCCCAGATCTGTGCAGAACTGGTGGTCAAAGACATTACATACACAAATGCTGTAGATATAGTCAATCTACTGGCTGACAGATTCAGTGGACATGTCTCCCCTCTTCCCCCATCAGGAAAGCAGGACAACCCAGTACCTGACCACCCAACCCTTATCACTAGGGAACAGGGCATCATTGCCCTCTCAAAGCCAAGAAGACAACCTCCATGGGACCTGACTACATCCCAGGCTGCAACCTACATGAACCCAGGCATGAACTGGCAGAATCATTATGCACCCTACACAACCAAAGCCTGGGTACTGCCTTTGTCACAGCCAAATGGCAGACAGCCTCTGTCATCCCTGTACACCAAGGTGGAGTGTTCACCGATCTGGGAAATTAAAGATGCATCAGCCTAACTAGCCTGATCTGCAAGGCCATGCAATAGATCATCATGGACCTCATTAACAGGAACATTGGAAAACTCCAAATACTTGACCCCAAACAGTCTGCCTTTCTCAAAGGGAGGTATGTCACTGAACTCTGGATGACTTCCCTGAGACAGTCAACAAAGGCATGGATGAGGGAAAGATGGTGCACTCCGGATACCTTGACCTGGCCAAAGCCTTGCACAGTATGCCTCACTTGGCCATAGTACATGAACTCTGTCAACTGTTACCAGATGGGTAGCAAACTAGTTCATTGATAGAACCCACATGATCATAATGAGGGTAGCCAACTCAAGCAGTACACCCGTAATGAGTTACATACCACAGGGATTGGTTTGGGGGCCTCTGGTATATGGAACATACTTCCCTGATTTGCAGGCTAAAAACACTGGCCTATGGCTGACCAAATTGGCAAATGAATGCAAGCTGGGAACAGTCATCAATACCCAAAGTGATGTGGATGCCCTACAACATGGTCTCACCAAAACAAATGACTGCTGTCAGAAACATGGCCTCAGGCTGAATGCCAGCAGATGCATCATCATCCCCATTGCCGAAAGTGACGTCCCCACATATTATCACATTAACAACAATGTCCTACATGCACAATCAGTACTGAGGCATTTGGCCACCCAGGTTGATAGCAACCTAACATCTGTGCATCATGTTACTTCCATTGTACAGAAAGCTTCATAGATGGGTCAACTCAAAAGTAAGGGTATCTCATCCAGGGACAAAGAGGTCATACGATCCATGTATTCTAAGCTTTTAAGGCCAATTATGCTGTACAACACCCCCTTTGGCATGTACCTCACAAAGCACATGCAGCAGCTGGACAGAACACAGAAGGTCCTAACCAGGAGATTCCAGGACTCCAAACACCTACCCTACACAGATAGGCTAACAGTACTGCCCCTCTACTCAGTTCCATACAGACTCCTCAGATGTGACCTCGGTCTGGCATACAAAGCAATCCAGACCCTGCCTTGATGGGACTGTTGCACATCTGGAATGCAAGGCCCACTTGAACAACCTTTAGGCACACCATCAGCCTGGTCTGTGATATCAGTAGGGCTTGTTGGTGTGACAAATACATGTCCCACAGACTCCCCCATCTGTGGAGTATACTCCCTGTCCACATGAAGCCAATACCTCAATACCCCTTGTGAAGTGCTCCCTGTATAAATGCATGGGAAACAGAAAATACAGTCCTGTGATTCTACCTGTGTCCCTGCTGGACAGGGGCTCTGGGTGCTGACATGTCTTAACATGGGCTATACTCTCATCTGCGTGGGTTATAAGGGCTTCAGGGCCAATAGCCGAGTAACCTCATAACAACCTATCAACCTATAAACAAATGTCTGTCAGTGGTTCACCACATTAATCTACACTGCTCTGCCACTGACATAGCTGGAAATCACAGTACCTTGTGGAATATACCACACACATATAATGGACATCTCTGCTCAGTAGACTGCAATCTGTATCTACACCAGGATATGGCTTTGAAGTTAAGAAGAATACCACACAAGCAGGAGATCCCCATCCAATATATCACTGAGGTGCTGGACTGTTTACACAGCTTCATCAGCCATTCAGCTGTAGCCACACCTCTCAACCGGATGGATTGGGCAAGAATGTCTATAGTTTGGCTCACAATTTTGATCTGTGCATCATACATCTTGTATTTCTCATGTAAATCACTGTGATGATCTGAGGATATCTGTCAGTAAGTAATAACATAATACATTTCAGTGTCAGACGTCATATATGTCAGAAGATGTCTGCTAAAACAAAACTTATGGCACCAATAACTGTGTAACACTATAGGCATAGAGTGATGTCCTGCTGATTTCTACATTAATAAGAGCAATATTTACAGTATCTCCCTATGTTTGGGCCATTGTCCCCCCATTTTGGCAGGCTATCTCCAGATTTCTTGCACTAACAGTTTGACAGGTATGGCTGTAGCGCACAAAACCCTGGACTTGAGTACAACTATCTCTGGAATGGAGTCCCACTCTTACTTTAGAAATTCATACTGGGCATGCTCATACACATAGAGAATTACAGCCCATATCTAAACCCACATTGGAGTATATAACTGCATTGTACATATATGCCTTTGCATAGACAGCTATGTACACCCATCAGACAGGATTACCCTCAGCTAGCTGTAGGTGGCCCATATGTGATATATCTGCATCTGTTGCATGTGATACACAGACATATATATATCGGCAACACACAGCAATATTTCAAGCATACACACACATAGACATGGGGAAGATAGAGACAGACAGTGATAGAAAGAGAGAGAGAAAACACACAGGGATACACAGAGAGAGACAGAGTGAGTCATAGACAGGGGTACCCTGAAAGGCATAGAGTGATGACCTGCTGCAGACAATTGCATACCAGTTGTAACCAGTTGCATGTGCCAGCATGAAGGTGAGCCCCATTGTGTAATAGTACTGAAGTAGGGGGGTTGTAATATAACATCATTCGCCTTTGTGTGTGTGTGTTTGCAGATTAAAGTATTATGAAACCTTTCCCACTCAATACACATCCAAAGTCCCCACTGTGCAAGATCTGCTGATGCCTTTCACCTTAGAAGTACCTTTGGACATTTATCAGCCCTCTAAGCTCTGTAGCCTGTGCAATAACTGTGTAACACTATAGTACAAATAACTAGATAGGGAGAGGTTCTAATCTTAGTTTTGGTAAGTGTGTGTCTTTGTAGGTTAAAGATTTTTAGGCCTTTCCCACCCAGTACACTTCATATTGCCCTACATTACAAGGGCTGCTGATGTCATTCACCTTAGAAGTACCTTTGGACAGCCCTCAGCTCTATAAGCTCCATGTCACGTGCAATAACTACAGACTAGTATAATACAAAAAACTAAATAGGCAGCGGTTCTAATCTCAGTTCTGGCAAATGTGTGTGTGTTTCTAAGTGTGTTCTTTGTAGATTAAAGTATTTTGAGGCATTTCCCACTAAGTAGATTTTCCATTAGCCTACTTTACAAGGGCTGCTGATGTCATTCACCTTAGAAGTACCTTTGGAGAGGTCCCAGCCCTATAAACTCCATGGCGGGTACAATAACTGTGCAACACTGTAGTACAAATAACTAGAAAGGTGGGAGTTCTAATCTCAGTTTTGGATAATGTGCGTGTGCATATAAGTGTGTGTATGTTTGTAGGTTAAAGTATTTTGAGACTTTTCCCACCAAGTACACTTCCCATTGCCCTACTTTACAAGGGCTGCTGATGTCATTCACCTTAGAAGTACCTTTGGACAGCCTCAACTCTATAAGCTCCATGGTATGTACAATAATTGTGTAACACTGTAGTATAAATAACTAGATAAGTAGAGGTTCTAATCTCAGTTCTGGCAAATGTGGGTGTGTATAAGTGTTTGTAAGTGTGTTTGTTTGTAGCTTAAAGTATTTTGAGGCATTTCCCACTTAGTACACCTCCTAATGCGCTACTTTACAAAGGCTTTGGACAGCCCTTAGCCCTGTAAGCTCTGTGGCATGTATGATAACTGCATAGCACTGTAATACAAATAGCTAGATAGGTAGGGGATCTAAACTCAATACAAGCAACTGTGATAGTGTGTGTGAGAATCATATATTCTGTGTGTGTGTTTGGGTAAGTACCATATCATTGCAGGTGTGGGCTATATTATTTTGAGGTGTGTCCCACACAGTACACTTCCCATTGCCCTACTTTACAAGGCTTGCTGATGTCATTCCCCTTAGAAGTACCTGTATACACTCTCCTACCCTATAAGCTCTGTGGCACATGCAATAACTGTGTAATCCTATTGTACTCTGTGTGTGTGTGTCTGTGTGTGTGTGTGTGTGTGTGTGTGTGTGTGTGTGTGTGTGTGTGTGTGTGTGTGTGTGTGAGTGAAGCATATCCCCTGTGTGTGTGCTGGTTATACTATTTTAAGGCCTGTTGACCCCCTCCCCATTACATTACTTTAAAGAGCCAGTGAATGGCATCTGCCTTACATGCACCATGTTAAACTATACAGCCCATGCCATTCATCTGTACAGATGTATTTGGAATATCCGGGTGTTTGCAACCTATATGTTGTCTATGTCCCCTAACAATGGTTATTTATGAGAAATCATTGCCAAATATGTCACAGTTACCATAGTGACAGACATGTCAGCATCAGACTTTGCACCTGTCTGAAGCATCATGCTGATACAAAGTCTGTTACTCTATCACTTGTCCAGGTTTGCAAAAGCAATATATGAGACCAGTCACTATTTTGGGTGGTTTATCCCACCATCCATGAAGGTGTTCCCAAGATTACTTGTTGTAAGAGGTAGCAAGTTATGTCCCAGGCATATAATCTCTATGGTGCATGTAATGTGTCCATAGAACTATAGTATATACAAATGGATACATAGGGTTACAAAATCTGTCTATTGGCAACTGTATATGTGTTTCTGTATCTGTATGCATATCCCCTGTGGCTGTCTTTACTGTGTGTGTGCAATGGTTACACCATTTTGTGTACCTCTTCCACCCTGTCAAGTCCCCCATTGCCGACCTAGTTTCAGCCCCTACAGATGTCATCCACCTTACAAACACAGATGCACAGTTTCTAACACAAAGGCACTGTTGTGCATGCAATAATCATATTGATGTGTCTTGTACATAAATACATAGGTAGGTCATCTAATATGAGAAGTGTCAACTGTGTGTGCATGTGTGTTTCTATGCATGTCCCCCATGCAGCTGTGTGTGTGTTTCAGATGGCTCTACCATGTTAAGGGCCTCTGAACCCACCATTGGCAATCTTAACAGCCCCTGAAATTGTCACCCACTTGAATAGTAGTGGCAGACAATGCAACACTACATTACCACTGTGGTGTTTGTGTTATGTATCTAGCACTATCATTTGTAAAACTGAACAGGTAGAGGTTGTGCTTAGTCCTTCAACAGCCACCCCATGTACAAGACTATGACTCTGTGTGCACTACCAGCACAAGAGGCCAGACTAGCATATGAGAAAGCAGACACACATGGTGATTGTCAAGTTAGGCTAACACAGGTTGACCTGTGTCAGGAATACACTCCGCAAACCTGTCAAACACAGTACTATGCATACCCTCATCAAATGCATCAAGGTTGAGTGGATGAAATGGCAGGGACAACAGGTGCTGATAGGTTAAAGTAATGGCTAGTCTTGTGAGGGACCTAGTCCCAGTACTCAAGTAACCTCCTCTGTATGTATAAGCCTGTGGTACTACAGAACACATAGGTGACATGTATGAAGGCTAGCTGGCAGTGTCAAAGGGTATGATTGCAAGGTCACACTGTCTGCCCCCATTGTCCCTTACACACTGTTGCATGCATACACACCTGGTAAACATGTGCATATACAGCTGTACCATGGCTATGAAAAAGTCACTGTGTTTCCACTCAACCAGACTCATTGTTGGTAATGTCAGCAGGCCCAGAGTATGCAGACACACAGACACCTGGAACACAAACAGAATATCGTATGTGAGACTACAGTCAGTCAGCAGTACTAATAGCAATAATGCATCATGGCTAAAAAGGTACATATACTTTGATGTTTACCCATAACAATTGCCAGCAGGCAGCACCTTACACAGCATTACATTACTACACTGTACTATATTCACCCTGTGCATTAGACCCATATTAGCATGTCCCTGCATCGATGGTATGGATAACAGGGGTGTGGCACAGGTATAATCACGTGCACAGGATGTGGTGTGGGTTTGCCAGAGGCCTAGGATGAGCCACACAGTTGACATCATGTGTGTGTGTGTGTGTGTGTGTGTGTGTGTGTGTGTCTGGAGGGGTGGTGTTCAACTGAGCCATGCAGAAGAGCTGTGTGTGCCTGATGGTGACCTGCCTGTCATAAGAGGCAAACCTCTGGACATTCTGGGGAAATCTGTACAGTTGACAGATATGTCATATACGTATCAGTGTCAGACTTCAAATCATGCAAAAAATGCATGTCCAGACAAACCCTGTCAATGTATCAAATTTCTAACTGTATGACAGAAATACTTACAATCTGTCCCTAATTCTGGAACTTTCTCCCCCAGTTTGTTGGACTTTCTTCACATTTCTTGTTCTGAGAGGTATTTCCACCTACATTCTGTGATGCTGCAGCTCCCACACCTCCATAATGTCCTCCTCACAGGCAAGGAAAAGGGCAAGGCCCACACGAAGGACCTAATTATAGCACTGTGTTGCCATGCCATTGGCTAATGGAAAGACAACACAGCTGTTCTGGATGCAATTATCAAGTAGGAAACACCAATTGCTGCACATACCATCACCTGGTCATGAGCATTACCTACAAAAGGCAAGCTGCTGCCTATGCAAAACAGGTGTGAACCTTTCTACGCAAAGTCAGACTGTGACTACAGAAACCTACAAGTCTGCATTACTCTGAAACAGAAAACTCTGCAGCACTATAACAGGTATGTCAAACAATTAAGCATGTACTGGAATGCAGAAGGGGGGAATGCAATAATGGGAAATAGAAAGTTAAACAACAGGTCACAACAAGACTTGCTGGACTGACATGTTGATGTTCAGCACCTACGGCCATCCCTGCTGGCTCTCTCTGCAGTGACAGAGCAGAGCTCTGGCCCCTAAGTCACCCAGCAAAGGTCAGCTCACATATTACTACTACTGGAGTGTCTGTTGTACAATACTGACTGTGACACTGCCAGACCAGGTACCTGGGATGTATAAATATTCATATGTCACTTGTGAATGCTTCTATGATACATATGCTTGTCTTACATATGTAAGAGACCTATATAGGGTATGTGCATAATAAACAACTGGGGCAGATGTGTGTGTTGAACTGTATGTTATATACTGAGCTCATACCTTTCAACTGTCTGGAGTTTTGCAGACTGACCACATGTTTGCCTCATATTTGTAGTCATTTTTACATACAGTTGTGTTTTGTCTGGAAAATCACTGGCAAATTAGTAAAGACTGAAATCATAACATAATAGGATACATTTGAATGTCAGATGTCATATCCTTCAGAGTATTCATTTGGGTGGAAAACCTACTTTCCTATCAACTGTCTAAGTGTGTTACTGCAATATTTATAAAGTGTCACTATTTTTGGGCCTTTGCCCCCATTTATGTGTGCTTTTGTCCAGATGTCTTGCTCTAACAGGTTGAGAGGTATGACTGAGCTGCAAGAGTGTAAACACAGTGTGCCATACTGACGAAGAACAGAAATGTATATCAAGCATTACTTGTGCACATGTATGTAGTAATAGTAGTAGCTGGAAGCCTCAAACATACAGACATGAGTTGCAAAACATCAGGTAAATATGCTGTATTTGTTTTACAAATGTGTAATCTTAGTTTCAGTGCACCAAACAGACATAAATGTCTACAACTACAGGTTGTTGTATTGCCTTGATTATAATTACTATGCTGAAATGGGAAAAGTGTTTAATTGTGTCATGACTTTGTGTCCAAGCCTACACCAAACATCTATATGAGCACCTAGATAGCTGTATGGACTCAGCAATACCTGACTGGGCAAAATCATCTCCTCCAAGGTAGATTAAACCTCTGTGGTGGCCAGCAGCAATATACAAATGCTATAATAAGTGGAAATAGTGGTTGTTTAGGGCAAAGAAGGAGCAGGTGCCAAATTGGAAGCAATCTCACTTTTGTCTGAACAAGCAAATAAGGTCACAGGTGAATTACTCTAAGGCTAACTTTGAGTGCATATTGGACACATTCACCAAGACTAATCACAAGGCCTTCTGCACGTATGTCTACAATCTCAGAGGCAATACCCAAATTTGCTCTGTACTGGTGGTCAATAACACTACATACACATATGCCATAGACACTGCTGCAGGCAGGTTAAGAGAAAACCTCACCCCCTGTCCTCCCTCATCGTCAAGGAGCAGGTTTGTAATGCCCTCTCAAGGGCAACAAACTGAAGTCTCTATGGGACCTGATAATATCCCATCCCTGGCTGATTCCTACATGGACTCAGGCATGAGCCCTCAGCTCCATTACATACTGTAGTCAACCAAAGCCTGAACACCAGTGTTATCCCATCTGCATGGAGGACAGCCACTGTAACTCCTCTACACAAAGGTGGAGCATCCAGTGACCCAGACAGTCACATGCACATCAGCCTAACTAGCCTGATCTGTAAGACTATGGAAGGCATTATCAAGGACCTTATAAATAGGCAACCTCAAAATGCTTGAGCCAACACAGTTTGGTATTGTCAAAGGGAGATCAGGCCTATTAAACCGGGCCAACTGCTTTGAAGTGGTCAACAAACATATGGATGAGAGGAAGACAGTGCACACTGCCTACCTTCACCTAACCAAAGCCTTTGACAATAATCACCCAGTCAATCATAATACATAAGCCTACACAGCTAGGCATCAACCTTTATATTACCAGATGGGTAGCTAACTGGCTCAATGATAGTACCCACTGAGTCAAAGTAGTGGAAGCCACCCCTAGTAGTAGACCCTTAAAGAGTGGTGTACACCAAGGATCTGTCTGGGATCCTGTACTGTTTAGGATATACTGTTCTTTGGTGCAAGACAAAACCAGTGGTATGTGGCTGACCAGGTTTACAGATTATTGCAAGTTGGCCACTGTCTTACATCCCCTTGTGATGTGAGCATCCTCCAAGAGGATCATACTCACATTAATGACTGGTGCCAGTAGCACTGCCTCAAACTGAATACCAGGGAATACATCATTACACCTGTTGTGGTAGATGTTATCCCCACTAGTTATGACAGTAATAACAATGTACTGCATATGCAATCAGGCATGAGGTGACTTGTGCACCAAGGTTGATAGCAACCTGACAATTTCTCACTGTGTTGGTACCATTGTACAGAAGGCTGTCTACATGACCCACTTCACAATTAAGGGTACGTCATTCGGGAACCAGGAGGCCATAGTATCCCTGTACTCCTCCCTTATCAGACCCATTACCGAGGACAATGGCTCATTTGGCATGTACCTTGCCAACCATGTGCAGCAGTTGCAGAGACCACAGAGGCTCCTGATCAGGAAAATCCAGGGTCTGCAACACCTATCCTATACAGATAGGCTGAAAGCCCTGTCACTCTATTCAATGTCATGCAGACTGATCATAGGTGAAGTGTGTCTGGCTAACAAGGCCATTCCCAAACAAGCCTTGATGGAGTGTATGCATGTCCATAAGAGGAAGCTCCACTCATGCAACCCGCACGCAATGCCCTCACATGGTCTGTGACATGAATAGTACTTGTTGGCAGGTTAGATTTGTGTCTCAAACAATACACTGCTTTTAAAATACACTCCCTCACCATGTCTAGCAGAGTACATCTCTAGCCTTCTTTCAGAAGAAGCTGGATGACTGCATGGGAAACACAAAAGACACCCCTGGGATCCCACCAGTGTCCCAGCTGGACAGGGGAAACAGGTGCTGACTTAGAAGGGATATGGGCAAACATCTGGGCTAGGCTTATGAGGACATCTGGGCCAATAGCCTAGTATCACACTATGAACCTATGCATCTAGTACTTTACAAGTTTCCTGTATGTATTGCAGACTGTCCTGCAATGTTGTCATATATGAATCCCAGTGAGTCTGAACTGTATAGTTACTGCATTGATAGAGTATTCTCTTGTTCCTTTATTAGTTATTGTCACATATCGTTACACCTTGTCATTGAGTCAGGTCTGTATAGCACTAAGTCAGCTCTTAGAGTACTTGCATATGGACATGGTGACACTGTATAGCTCAATTCAGTAGCCATGGTCTTGGTCACACTTACCATTTTGCTAATAGGCTCATCACACAATAAGCTTTGTCACCGTTTGTTGAGGGTTTTACAGTAGCTGTGACACAGATGGATTGTGGCAGTTAGAACTACCTTAAAATATGGGCTGAAGGGCCCATTGGTAGCAAAGTTGTGCCAAACTTTAACAGGACTGTGTGTGTGTGTGTGTGTGTGTGTGTGTGTGTGTGTGTGTGTGTGTGTGTGTGTGTGTGTGTGTGTGTGTGTGTGTGTGTGTGTGTGTGTGTATGTGTGCGCGCGTGTGTGTTTGTGTGTGCGCGCATGCATGCACGCGCGTGTCTACATGTGTGTGTGATTCATAACTCAAGTAGCAAAGTGTGTGTGTGTCAGCTACTTGGACAGGGACCCAAAGTACTGGTTGGACATAGAGGGTGACAGATGTTTTGGATTGACCGCTCTGCTGAGATGTTAACCTCATAGGTGTGCCAGTGTGAAGTGTTACTGGAGTTGTGGAGAGAGAGGGAGAAACAAGCCCCACACTGACTGTGACCTCTGTGTGCTCTGAAGGGTAATCATACTTTAATGTGAGTGTACTTGTCATCTTGCCATTGTGTACATGCCTCATTGGTGGTAGTGGCAAGTATTTAGACTCCCTGATGATTGGGCCAGTGCAGGGGTGACACACTGACAGTACATACTGGTAGATACAGATGGCATATCACATCATATATCATCATTGAGCCCTTCTCAGTCTGACAATGTCATACAGGGTTATTTCACAGATTGTCCAGGTCTCATTGACCATTTCTGACATACTCTGCCTAGGTGAGTGTGTACTCCACACCTGTATCTGATTGCCTCACATCTATGGCTAGCATACATGGTAACCCCTGCAGCAGGACAGAAAGTCATAGGTAGTAGTAGTGGGTGGATGCTGGCACTGGGTCAGCAGCAGTGTGTACATGCTGATCATACAATGTAAGGGAATGGATACATTACCAGATACTCAGGTACCATCACTGTGCCCCCAGGGGTCTGGCATGCCACAGACACATTCCCCAAACTATGTGTACAAACATCATGTATTGTTCAACTGGTGTGGTGAAATACATATTTGTCTGGCAAGGGGTTCTACTTCTCTCAGGCACATGTATGCACTCCACAAACATCTGGCTGCTGAAGATGTCAGACACCTATGAGGATGTCACCCTACAACACCTATGCACTGATCTCAGTTATTGTGTAGCTCAGATGTTCCTGGAATGTCCACCTCTTAGTGGTATGTAGGCTTGAATACACAGTACTGTAATGCTACCCATAGGGGACAACCAGCAGTTTATGGTACTCACGTGTGTGGACACATAATAACACAGTCTGCCACAGCAGACAGGCCACTTATGGTATTCCACATACCATACCAGGTTACTAGACTGTGGGCCCTGAGCAGCCATATCCCTAGGCCACATGTTAGCCCATGTGCATGCAAGGCAGCAGCTGATGTCTATATCCAACAGGGACACAGGTGGTATCCCAAGAGTGTATGTGCCATTAACCATCCATTTGACCATGTTACGCCTGCAAAGGTGTAGGTAACTACTCTGCCTGATGTGAGCAGGGTGCCCATTCCCCTGCAGGGTTAATGTGTGTAACACACAGCCAAGCTGCCAACAAGGCCAGTCCTGGTCACTAAACAGGTGGTGGCTGTTTGTGTGTGCACGTGTGTGTGTGTGTGTGTGTGTGTGTGTGTGTGTGTGTGTGTGTGTGTGTGTGTGTGTGTGTGTGTGTGTGTGTTAACAGAGTGGAGCATGACCTGCACTCATGCAGCAGTCCCAGCAATGTGGAGTGTGTGATTGCCTGGCATGCCAGAGTGAGGTAACTCTTGAGGGATATGTATGACACCAGGGAGAGGGTTGGCCTCATAGCCTTTAGGTGTACGGTAGATGTCTGATGGGCTGCTCTGGTATGGAAATTCTGTGATGTCCCCAGCTGCTGCATGTGCCATCTGATGTGAATGATGAATGGAGGATTATACACATTAATGGTCCTCATTGGGGGGAACATGACACATCAAGATCAGGATTGCAATGCATGCTGTAATGCCAGTATGGTAAGACTACCCATACACATACTGTGCTGATAAATGGCAGGGGTATAATATCGGTGTTAGTGGTGGATAGTGCTAGCAAATGTGGATGTTCAGGATCTGTACATAACATAACGGTGCCCAGTGTATGAGGTCCTGTGATGTGTTTCCTGTTCCTGTCTTTCAGGTGGAATGTCTCGACAGCAGTAGCAACCATTTTCAGATGCTGAGACTGTAGCAAACATAGATGCCATAAGACTACACCACACAGCCATGTTTGGGAGGGGGAGACAGCAGCTGCAACAATGGACCACCCTGTGGTCAGACCTAATGGCCACTGTGAACAATCTGGGCCAGCATGGCTGAACCTATGGACAGGTCAGGCACAGGGCCACTGACCTAATCCACCATGCCTGGCAAAGGGCTACCACTGTGGCCAGGGACTGGACAGCCACAGCTGGGGGTCAGGATATGCAACCCCACTTACACCAACAGAGGACTTCCTTGCCAACCTTGGGGCAGCCACTGCACCCCAGGTAACCATACAATCCTATGCTGTGGAGGTGGGTGGCACACAGTCAACAGGCAAGGAATGTCCAGGTAATGCACGAGTGGACTTCACTTCAAAACTATATATGTCATACTGGCATCCTTGGAGTATCTGGATGCAAATGTCAGGTCAAACTGCATTTGTGGGTGGGGTTTTGTAATGCACACAAGTGCACATCTATTGTGAATGACAGCAAATTGTGTAGTATCAGAGCTTGTACTGTACATGTTCAGAAATGCATCATTAATCCTGTAACAATATCACATGTGAGTGTACTGATAATACTTCTCTCCCACAACTATATAGGTCTCTCTGGTCTGGCTGGAGAATAGCTGCCTGAAGCTGGTGAATATATAAATATCGTGTGGCTCACCAATAACCTCGACATGTTAAGGGCATGCATTTTTCCATGCACACAACTGTTACTCTTAACCATATTGCAATATGTGCATGTTCACTTGTGGTGGGGTTAACCGCAGTGCATCACAGTGGTCATCACAGGTGCCTATTCGCAGGAGCTGTAACATATTGGCACATACATTTCTGTAGGTGTTGCCACTGTGTTATACAGGGGTACATCAATATTGTGTACATGGTTGCAGTGTGTATTAGGTGAAGGTCCATCACATACTACCACTCCTCACATATCTCAGAGGTGTATATGAGTAGCAACATTAAGTGGACATAGCTGCACTGCATGCTGTTGAGGGCCTGTCCAGAGTCTGTCTATTCTGTTTTGATTGTGTGTTGTGCATGTCATCATTCAGAAATTGTGTGGTCTGTATAATGTCTTTGTGCCATCTTACCTGTGTGTGTGTGTGTGTGTGTGTGTGTGTGTGTGTGTGTGTGTGTGTGTGTGTGTGTGTATATATATATATAAATATATATATATATATATATATATATATATATATATATATATCTATATATATAAACATTACTAGTTCCACAAGTTTTTTCCTACTGTTGGATGACCATCCTGCATGATATATTTACTGAAGCACTACTAATTCTCACAGCTCATGTGGAGTAGTGATAATTGCTGTGACTGGAGTGCACAGGGTCCTGGGTTTAAGACTTGCCAAGGTTGTGTATTTTTCCCCTTATGTTAAATGACTGTAATGCATTGTTAATGCATGTAATGCATGTAATGCATGTAATGTTTGTAAAAGCATTGCAAATTCACACAGCTTGTATGGTGTACTGGTATGTTGCTCTGATTGTAGTGCACAAGGTCTTGGTGTGGGACCTGCCAGGGCTGATTATTTTGTTGCTGTGCAGAACAGAGACTGATTGAGAAGAGTGATTAAAGCAGTTTAAAGCAATTCTAAGCAGGTTTGCACAGGTTTGTGCAATGCTAAATGATGCCAAATGTGCTTAGCCCTGCTTGGCTTCACTTAGCACTGCTTAGTACCACTTAAACCCACGCTAATTTCAAAAAAAAAGAAAAGAAAAAAGGGTGATAGAAAAGAGGTGAAATGGGGCAAGCAGGGGGTAAAACATTAGGGAAAGCTGCTAGAGATGTGCAGGACGAGTGTAGTAAAGGACCAAAGGTCTACATTTCTTCTGCAGAAACAGCTGTGAATGATGTGGAAAAAATGGAATTTACAGCCTTACACCCCACAGAGAGGGTGTTGGCAACATACATTTGTAGAGTAATTTGGGGGTAGATTGGTTTATGTCAGTGTACATGGGGGTGAAATGTAGAGCTATTTAAGGGGCAATGATTTTTTTGTTTGATAGATGCCTTTTTTTTAAAGTGAGAGTGGGATGTTGGGGAAGGGCTGTAGGTATGTTTGGGGAGATAGGTTGGGTAAGATAGGTTGCAGTCGCAGGCAGACAAGAAACACAAGACAGCAGACAGGGGTGGTATATGACACATGAGAGGGGTAAATATCTTGAATGGAGAAGGTGGTTGGGAATCAGAGGCCCATGAGCCCACAAATGGATACAGTGGGACTGAGATCCCCACCCATGGTCAGTCACCACCACACCTTCACGGCCCAGAAGGTGGCTGTACTAAATTCTGGACAACAGGAGCAGGCTGCCCCTTGAGGTGCTCCAGTCTGCCCTCGATCTGGCACAGAGATACATCCAACTCTGAGTGGATGACACTGCACACCGTACCTTGGAACTTCTTGTGGGTGACCAGTTCCTCTCTGCGCCTGTGCCCAGGTGGGGTGGGCCCCATCCCCTGAGGTAATTCCACCAGAGGATGTTACAGGCCCAGTGGAGAGAGCAGTTCCGGGTTGGGTCCCAGATGTGCTGGGGCTTGCTGCCATGGTCAGATGAGGTGGGCCAGCTGGGATTGGCCTTCTCAAACATGCTATGGTGTTGAGGTTTTACAAAATGTATTGGTTAGTCATGAACAAAACATTTCAAAATTAGTTATAACAGCATGCATGGGAGTTCCGATTAACCCAAAACAGGGGAATTCAAACAATTGCATAGCAGACAGAACACATGCATATAAGAAATAACAGTCAGAATGTTAACAGCATGCCAGTTAAATGTGTGGCAACGGGCCACCAGCAATGGTATTTGAACAAGGTATGTTAATATGTAAAAAAATTATTTTATGAATAATAATAGAACACAAGTGCCAACATTAGATTTTGAGAACAACATACCAGTAGTATATGGATAATAATTTACAGATAAGGGGTGTGGGGGGAGAAGAAATGTCCATTAACAACTGAATAGGCTTCTATTTTTCAAAACAATACTGCTCAATACAGGTCTGCCCTCACTTTACATCTACCTGTGGCCCATAGCTTCTGTAGCACATACATAACTGTTAAACTGTCAAGCTGGAATGGTATGGGGAAAAGTGTGAGTACTCTGGATACCTGACTGGAGGGGACTCATACATGTCATAGTGATATATATGACTAACAAGGCGTAGCCTGCACTGATGTTGTGTGAGTGTGCTACTGGCATTCTTCAACTAGATTCATATCTGTGTCCAAGGTTATTGGCAACAGTGATCACTAGCTGTGACAGTGTGGCACTTGAGAGACATGTGTTGGGAAGAGTGCATGGTGGGTCTATATTAGAACACCAAACATTCAAACTTTTGAGTGTTCTAATATTAACCCATTTTCAGCAAACGCTGAAAATATTGAAGAAACAGAAAAACAAATTTTTTCCTAGGGAAAGAATTTGGTTGCCCATTTCTGTTGCTTCGGTATTTTCAGTGCAGTGGTGGAAAGTTATGGGTTGGGTTCAGGTAAGTGTGCAATTGTGTGGACGTGAGGGTTAGGGTGGGTTAGGTGAGTTAGGGTTAGGGCGAGGGTCAGGTAAGTGTGCAATTGTGTAGATGTGAGGGTTAGGGCGGGGTAGGTGAGTTAGGTTTAGGACACAGGTGAGGTGACTGTGCGATAGTGACGGACCTTAGGGTTAGGGTTTGGGTTAAGGGAAGTGCATAGTTAGTGGTGTATGTATAGTTTAGTGTAGGGTTAGGTGTAAGAGTTTAGGTGTATGTGTGTGAATTGCAGTTTGCTTGGTGTGCTTGTGTTGTATTCTGTATGTTCAATGTTTTAAATTTTCGATTCATAGGGTTCGATATTAGAACACTCAAAATTTTGAACGTTTGGTGTTCTAATATAGACCCTGCATGGTGTATGTACCTATCCTGCTGTCTTTTACAGGCATGGGGTTGGACGCTGGAACATTTGGACACAAAGTTTATTAGTATACCCATCATACAGCTACTACAATCATTTCTTTACCTATAAGACCTGTGGAGAAAATATCTGTTGACACTACACGACTATCTGTACACATATTCAGGATTACCTGTCTGTAAATATTCACAAATCTTAGTTCCACTCCCTGGATTCAAACCATGATCTGTGTTTGCAAAAATGAAAAACATCTCTATTTCTCAACACACTAAGCTACTGGGGAACCACTGTTTCTTATTTGACTGATTTCTGCCTAATACTCACTTGGTTTGGCAGTCTGACCTTGTAATCTAAGTGGAGTATCACCAAAGACTGTAGTGACAGTTGAACATACATGTCTGACAGATAGTTCTTGTACTGTGTATTAATCCTTTGACAGCAGGTGTACACATTTAACTCCTAGTAGATGTGAATATGTGTGATCTGTACAGAGTATAGCAGGTGCTAGGTTGCGTACCTGACCCGTATACATTTGGACATCATATATTTGCAGTCCCCACCTATTACACTCTTATACTTGCTTGCATCAGCATACCCACTACATCGATCTGAAATGCAAAGGTTAACACAAGGCAATGCTGCAGGGGACACACTGTAATCCATTACACATTATTAATCGAGGTTGAGATGTTAGTGCAGGACATATTTCATATTTTATTTATATCTTGTTTTACACATTCTATTTTTTCACCAACAAACCAGATTAAACACAACAGTTTGTGATATAAATCTTTATTTGAGTAGCATGACACAGTGCTTTCTTACAGTTGATATTCTACATTCAGTACTACTGCATAGCCTGTAGATCACGATTGGTCTGACAAACGTTTTTTATTTATTCAGTACACTCAGAACACACTATACCTACTGGCAGTAAATAAAGCAGTCTTCTTATTTATTACACTATATACTACAAGATAAATCTCAGTAGACTCTTGTCACAACCTCGCCAATCTGTCAGCATGGGTCTCAAGACTGCTAGCTCTCTCTTCTGCAGCTGTAGGGGAAAAAACATTTTAAGCATACATTTCTATCACATACTCAGGCTAGATTTTGGTGTTGATATGGGTGAGATACTTACTCACTACTAGGGCATCTCCATCTTGAGATTCTTGAATCCATTAGGCCAAAAACACCCCCTTCCTATGCTTTTGGTTGGCATAATGATGCCATACCTGCTCACCAGTTTGGGCGATTCCAGTAACACTGGTGAGATCATGTGCCTGATGGTCCCAGGCCTCCACTTTGTACTGTGAGTCCTGGTACTGACCCTGCAGCAGTCTGTGGTTATGGTCTTTAACAAGGAGCCCAGCCATGATCCTGGACTCCAAGATGCCCCAGCACTGTGCCCAAAAGCTTCCTCCCTCTCCAACACCAGACATAGTTCCTGCAGAGATCAAACTACAACAGGTTCTAGTTGTATTCCCACCTGTGTGGTTTAAATAAGGCCATATTCACACCCTTTGCCATCATTGGGCCATTTTTGAAAATGCAGAGCACAGCTTAGTGGTATGCAAACCTGCTAAGCTGAGTTGAGCAGTGCTTAAAGGGGAAAATGCTGATCAGTGCTTAGCGGTGTGCAAATCTTCTCAGCTAGGCCGAATACAGCTTAGAATGAGACTTGTAAGCAGTGCTCATACCAGCTAAGCAGAACTAAGCACTGCTAAGCATTGCTCAGTTCTCATTTTAAAAATATTTTAGAATTGCTAATTAATTAACCATTGCTGGCATATTATTAAGTGCATATAATTTAATTTACATGACGTCCCCCTATGTGCTTTCATTACATTACCTTTGGGTGTGACTATACTGTATGGGACACTTGTGTTTACATGAGTGATTTCACATGTTATACCCACTAACACTTCAGTTTTGGACCAGCTACACTACCCTGGTTAACAAATATCAATTACTACATAATTTCAGAAAAAAAATAGCAATGCTTTCCCATGTAAAAATGAAGGGTCTGTCATGGTACTTGAACTGTGAACTGCTGCATGCAAAGCTGGAACTCTAACCACTACAGTAACTTGCCATTGAGGATGCTAGCTATACATTTGTATATAGCTCCTATGAGATGTTTAAGCAATGCTAAGCAAAGTGCTGTGACACGCAAACCCACTCAGCTATACTTAAACTTCACTTATAATGGAAAAAAAATAAATGTAATTCAACCACCTTAATTACATATATTAATACTAATGCTGATTTATATTTGGTAATACACTACTTGCCATTCTATCAACTTTCTAAGTCTGTATGTGCAATATGTTTTAGATCTGCCCTATTTTGGGACATTTGTCCCACTTTTATCTCATGGCTTTATCCAGATTTCTTAGTGGAAGAGGTTGAGGTGTGTGGAGACCTCTTAACTATCCAGATTTTCACAGACTGTCCAGATGTTTGTCTCATATCTTTGTTTTGTTCCTCATAACACTCATGGTTTTCTGCAAATCAGTGGGATGATCTCAGGATTGAAGTCACTAAATAATGGCATACATTTCAGTTTCAGACTTCTAATCCTTCAGAAAATGTATGTTAAAACACAGCTCTATCATGTTTCTAAGTTTATGAGAGCTGTACTTAAAATATGTCCCTAATTTTGGACCTTTGTCCCCCCGTTTTGTTGTCCATTGTCTGGACTTTGGGCACTAAGAGGTTTACAGGTATGGCTGCGTGTCTGAGGACACACTTGTACTGTAAAGTGCCATGCAGCACTTTGACAATGCAGAGGGTATGTTACAGTTCTTGTCACATACCCCCTGCATTGTTTCCCATTCACACTCTAGCTTTCAGTTTCCACAGAAACTGAAAGCATTGTTAAGTGCCATACAGCACTTTCACAATGCAGGGGATGTGTGACAGTATCTATCACACAACCTCTGCATTTATTTCAAGTCTTACTACCTATTTCAGTGTCTGCAGACACTGTTTTACTGTTACTAGTTGCTTTCAGTGTCCACGGACACTGAAAGCATTTAAAAAGTGCCATACAGCACTTTGAGAGTGCAGGGGATGTGCTAGATCCATGAGCACTACTGCAACACGCCTGCACTCATTCAGTGTTTGTGTCCGCAGAGCCATCTCACTAGCGCGTCTTCATTAATATGAAAGGTGCACTGCTGAGAAGGGTATGCAGATGCGAACACCATTGACTCCGTGTAGGAATAACACTATTCCTACATGGAGTTTATTGAATCCTGGGGCTTGTCTTTTGTTAATGTAAAGTGCATTTAATTTGTATCACAGTCCTCATTCTTGTTTTGTTCTATTTCTTTTTTTCATTTTTTATTATTTTTAATGCAAACTTGGAAATGTACTTCAACTGGTGATGAGTGTTTAGTGTTTTTGAAGTTTTTATATATTCACTTTTTTAAGTTTTTCTGTTTAAAATGATTACCTGCTAAATGAATTTTCAAGATGCTCCCAGTTTGCTTGAAATTGAAGTCTGTGAGGGAGTAGGGATCTATGCCTAAATGCAAGGTCTAGGTGGCCTGCACTAGGTTTCTTCCATACATGAAATAGATTTGATGCAGATGTAGCTAGATATCTGATTAGTCAGCTTTCCTTTTCTAATGTATAAATTATGTAGAAAAATACTCTCCAAAAACAAGAATCAATAATATCCCAATGTACTAAAATCCTCCTAGGAGGAGACATTCACCATAATCCTACCCAACTTGTCACAAACAACATCAAGACAATTCTTGTGTACACATTACTCCAACCCCATGATAAGCATTCCCTGACCCCAGTAATCTGTCTTTTGCTGCTATAAATATTAGCAGCATAAGAAATAAAACTACTGATCTACATGAGTGGATTACTCATCACAAGACTAATATTCTCAGTGTAACTAAAACTTGGCTTAAACTCTGCATAAATGACTCCAAAATTACACCTTGCAGCTATAATATCAACCATAATCATGTATAAACAGCAAAGCTGGTGGCATTGCTTTAATATTTCCCAGCAACTACCACATTTCCCCTACAACAAACCAATACCAAAATTCATTTCAGCAGATCTTTTTATTACTTTCCTGAAAATAAACAAATATAAACAAATATGTATAACTGTCCTTCACATCCCTCCTGGGGACAATACAGCTTCACTGCAAGATATCGTACATTGGTTATCCATAATAATTCCATAAATAAAAATACTATTAGGTGACATCAATCAAAGTTGGTTGGACATAACTTATTACTCCCCTACATCTTAGCATGAACATATACAGTTTTAGAGAACTAATTAATAGCCTCACACATTGCAGCAAGACATCAAATTCCTTATTAGAGTGGATCCTAGTATCAGCCACTAGCAAATTTATCACCACAGGTACCATGTCAGACACTCTTTCAGTGACTATCTCCCAGTCTATGCAACCAGACATCTCACACATCCACTTAAACAGCATGCTTAGAAAATGACACACAACCTGCCCAAGGTTAACCCAGAAATGTTCATTACTACACTGTGATCTATGAACTGGAACTTCCTAAAAATCCTCCCTTTAGGTGAAATGAATTCAGCACAAATGTTCTAAATATCCTAAATAGCCTTGCACTTCTTAGAAGGAAGAGAATGAAAACAAATAATGCAATTTGCCTGTCTAAAAAGAGCAGAATGCTAATGCAGAATATAGACAAAGCATGGAAAGAATGGCAAAAATATAAAACACCAGAGTATATTGAACATTTCAGAATGCTACACAACCATACTAAAAAGCAAATAAATGAAGACAAAATCTACACTTTAACAACTTTCTAATTAATAGTAAACACAAGCCTAAAAAATTCTGGTCAGCCATTAAAGAAATCTTAAATCCCAGCCACAAATTCAGCCTAACCCTTCTCCCAATAACTCACCACTCGAAACTCCAGTACATTTCAACTCTTATTTCAAAGACAGTACATCATTCATAACCAAGGATTCTGCAACATCTAATCCCAGCCCAGCACAACAGCCACATATCATCACATCCACTTTCACCTTCAAACCTGTGCCACCATCCAATATAAAACTACTCATAAACAAACTCATATCATGCTCTACTTCGGGTGATGCACTTCCAAGCAAGTTCCTTAAAACAGCAGCTGATGGCAATGACTATACTGTCTCAGTCCTTATAAATAAGTCCACCAGGAATCCCACGTCCGTTCTCTTTGGTAAAAATCACACATTATCCCTCTTCACAAAGGAGGGAATTCAAGAGGCATTACTAACTTTAGACTTCTTATCCCCTCTCTTCAAAATACTTGAAACATGTATTTAAAAACTATTATTAAACTATCTCCTATAGTAATAAGTCTTATCCCCAACACAGCACAGCTTCTGCCCTTCCCACAGTATTAACACTGCATTTATAACCTTTATAAACACTGCAATAAAACTAGAGATAACAGCAAATTAGTTTCCTCCTTATTTTTAGACGTGTCTAAAGCCTTTGACACAGTTTGTCACAGCAAACTTCTACTTCAAATGTCCTCACTAGGTCTCTCTCTCAGTCTCAGCCCACGCTTCTATGGTTCAAAAGCTACCTGTCCAATAGGTGTCAGTCAGTAAAATGGCACTCCACCCTGTCTCCATACTTCTCATTCACCACCAGTATACAACAAGGCTCTATCCTTGGTCATCCCTCCTCTTTAACATTCTCACTAACACCCTTCACATATCCACAACAAGCCTCCCTAATACAATACACAGATGATGCCTCACTCACATGCACATCTGACAACCTGGCACATCTTTAAAAAATTAATCAGGAAGCTTTAACAGCCACTGAAACATGGCTTTGTAGCTCACAACACATGCTCAACACAAAAAGATAAACTATGTCTTTTTTCCCTAAGTCCCTCTCTAATAGGTCCGTAGGTAAGTACTAGGCTAGCTGCCCTTATGTGCCATTTTAAGCCTAGCTAATTTCCCTTTTTTGTGCTTGAAATAGCTCATCCCTTATGGTTATAGATTGGCCTTAACCATCCCATGGTCGATAATTATATATTACCCCTAAGGGGAATATTGGAATCATAAAAGACATAATTTGAGGAGAGCCATGCATGGGATAAAGTATTTAGGAGCTGTCACTGTCCATTACTAGTACTAGAAGGCAGCCCGCAGACATGTTTTCTGTTTCCCATCCATAGATTTATGTTGTATTTGAAAATGCATAGGGATAAGTTTTGTTTTTTGTGGATGGGGTGTCTGTTCCACAGTAGCAGTATCCCCTGAGAGATAGACCTCTCCCTCCAAATCATTCTGTTGAGACTGCAGAAGAGGTTTAGATCCCTAGACTGTGTTCCTGATGCCACTTGACTTGCTGATGTGCAATAAACCCTTCAGTAATGGGTTGGAGGATGCTTTGTATACCAGATACAGGTCACCTCTTAGCAGTCTGTAGGACATTCAGTATACTGACAGGGTATATAGTTTTCCAATAAAGTGACATCTTCATACCACTTAATGCAGTCATGACACCTTACTGATTGTGATCTAATCATGGCGGGCTCAGAGCTGGCATTCAAAAGCACTGCATAAACTTATGTAACCGCACTGCTATATTTTAGAAATAAAAATAAGGTATCTGCTAACAACAATGCTTTGAATTGATTGAAAAATAAGTGTAAATATACAATGTTGAGTTTAGAAGTCAGTTTCAGATTTGCTTCTAGGAAAGCAACAAATCTGAAACTGACATATTGCTGGGAAATCAAACTCCTCGAGACATCCATATCAGTGAGCATGGGGAGTATTGTAAGTTGTTGTCAGAGGAACTTGCTGGAATTTAGATTCTACTAAGAAGTGAATTTAGGTTTTTAGCAAGGGGTGTTAGTTTAGTAGTACACAGAGAGATTCCCACTGGTCCATTTTCAGTAGGTGTTGACTAGCCACCTGGTCCAACCCCATGTGCAAAAATGGGAAAAAGGGTTGTGGATGGATGGATTTACTGATGTGCCATTTAGGAATTTTGGTCAGAGAATTATTTTATTTGGTAAATACAAATTAATTTGGTGCAGTAATGTTAGCTTTTGTGTTTTCCTGATGCGTGTCACTTCAAACACATAAAATGTTGATTGACTGGCATGACGTTCTCTAGAATTAAAATTAATATTCATCTTGTGTCTGCCCCAGTGCCGCCATTAGCAGAATTAACACTTAGGGTTACAAACTACTTCATAAAAGTACTATCTATCCACAGCTAATTGAAGACATTCTTCTCGCCTTCCACCAGAAATCTCACATAGTCACCGTTCCTTTAATTATCTTCCCTCGGTCACTTGTTCACAGCTTCCCCTTTTTCTAACAGCTACCTTTCAATCACATCCATTTTTTTACCATTTCATTCTTACCTTCTTTTCCACAATAGGTCAGGGAGTCATGTCAACAATGACAATCATTTAGAGCCAAGGTTCACATGTCCAGCCATGGCTGTTCTTCCATACCACACATGAACACTCACACCTATGGCCAATTTACAGTGTCCAGTCCACCTACTACATATCTTTGAAATGTAGGAAGAAACTGGAGAACCTGTAGGAAATCCATGTAAACACAGGGAGGACATGCAGACTTGGTACAGAAGACACCTCAGCCAAGAATCAAACCAAAGAACTTCTTGCTGTGAGGTGACAATGCTATCCACTGCTCCACTTTGCTGCCCTATATATATATAATTAGTTTTATTTATTTTAGAAACTGTAAACAACCAGTTATTTATACTGGACTGGTTTATATGCCTGTTTGTGATGTGACTCATGGTATTCCTGTCATTTGATTTAATTTAATATATAAGTAAAGTTATGTAATGTAACAGGCTACGCATCTATATATTTGCTAGCAGTATGAACTTTCTCTTTGATTTTATCACATCATCCCCTTTACACTTCCTCTACATTTCAGAATGTTTGCAAGAATCATGACCACTGGGTATGGACACCCATACTGTAAATGGACAGTCTCACATAAACACACATATGCAATGACAAAACCACGTTTACTCATACCTCTCAACCTCTTAGTGCAAATATAATAATGTGGGGACAAAGGATCCAAAATAGGGGCGGATTGTAAATATTGCTCTTACAAATTTATAAAGTTCCTAGAATAACAGAATTTGTGTTAGCATGCATTTATTTTTAAGAATATGAACTCTGAAACTCCAATGTCTGTCTTTATTTACTAATGTCAATCCTCAGTGATTTTCCAGAAAACCACACATTTTATTAGGAAGAGATCAAAATATGAAGCACAAATCATCTGGACATTCTGCAAAGATCTGGAGAGTTGAGAGGTATGTGTTCACTTAATGATCTTGTTATCTACAACAGACAGACTTCATCAGAAAATTCCTAACAACAATATTTGTTTACATATGTTTTAAACATTCATGTGATCCACTTATGATGCTAATTTTTTTCACATAAAATGCCTCACAGGTCAAACACTTAGCAACATAAATTACCCCATAGACATTAAATCAAAATACACTTGTGCATTGATGGTGCAAGGATATTCACTGATAGTGACACATGGGCTCTACAAAATATAGCTGCAGAACTTGTACCTGCCACACCTAAACATTCCAGAATGCATTGTACCCTAGATAGGTACATGTTTATCGATAATTTTCAACAAAATTATTAAAATTTCTTCTCTTTTTTAAAGCAAAAAATGCTTAATACTAAATTTGTAACCATTCAAAGATTACATTAATCAAGGGCCATTTCTTCTTTCCAACTTTTTGATCCTCTTTACTTCTGTTGGAAAATGTCAATACCATGGAATTTCCGAAAGTTTCAGCTTCAAAGCTAAAAAAACACTCTCATGTTGCTCATCTGTGGTTTATGCATAATGGGGGAAAATATGAACCACTTCTAGCTATAATTTCATACAATTTTCTGGGTACCATTAGTCAGAAACATCATTTTTAAATGTTGCAGCTTGCCTAAAATCTCACAACGCTTATGCACTATTTTGGAAAGACAAACCATCAGGTTCTTTGCAATATTCCACTTCAACAATCTGGTGTGCTCACTATCAAAATATAAAAATTATCCTCTTCAAATATAAAAACAAATGTTTAGAACCAAGTCCATCATAGAAAAAGGCATGCTGACCTCCAAACCAATCACATCCCTACACTACTCCATACCCCATTAATGAGATATTGCTGTGAATAAATTCTGAATATCAGTGCTTAGAAAAATTAAATTATCACTAAAACCCAAGTATTCCTCTTTTTTGCTAATCCTGGGTTCAGAAACAGGACTACAAAATGACAGTGTAAGGGAAAGGAAGGATACCACTGAACACATCTGACCCTGTGCATAAATACAGGGCTCATCGGATTTTTGCTAGATTCCTGTAATTTTTGTGAATCTCTGGATTCTGTCTTCCTTATGGTCTGACAATATAGCAGTCACATAGCAAATAGTCTGCCAAATGGCTTACATTTTCTTTGCTAAAAAGGAGAGCAGTCAAATGTAATTATTTCTACTCAAAGCTTATCTTAGCTTAGTTAAAGAGCTACTCTAATAAACTGAAACCAGTCTCTTAGGGGCTGCAAAGCTGGTAAAAACTGTTTTACCTCTGGGACTACAGTCTTGGTAAAGCACTCGACAATTATTCTCTCAGAATTTTTTAACTCTGTTATACTTAAACGTCTCAAGATACATAAAAAAGTAAAAAGTCATGAACATTCAGAAACCATTTAGCTGAAACGCTTGATGTCCTTATGGGGTCATTTGTATATATCCATGGGCCTCTATTACAGGAGATTTAAGGTATAGCACAGTGAAAAGTCTAGCTTGGCTAGGTTTCTTTCTTATAGTTTTTTCTAATTTGTTTGCCTATTTGTCTGTGTGATCTTTTTACTTTTTGGTTTGGATGTTAGTTGGGACATTTTGCAGGCACCTTAATGGTTATCGACATCAGCTGAGTGTAAAGACCTGCCTTTTTAAGCTATACCCAAACAGTCCACTTATGCTGTACTGATGAGGTCATAACAAGGCCAAAAGACGGATATCCACAGCTAGTTGGTTTTGGCTTTATTGGCCTGAGTATATCCACAAAGATTTAAAAAGAAAAAGTAAAAAGTCATGGATGTTCAGAAGCCATATAGCTGAAACACTTGATGTCCTTAAGGAGATCATTTGCTTATACCCCATGCATCTTTGTTACAGGAGGTTTAAGGTATCACACAGTAAAATCTCTATCTTGACTAGGTTTTTCTTGTAGTTTTTTCCTATATAAAACCCATCCCATGTTGAATATAGGACCAGGTAGACAACTTCACTGTTTCAGAATTAAAATAACAGTAACATCCCATAGTTTTTTAATTCTTCACTACAGTTACATATGGACTTCAAAAATAAATTGACAATATTTAGAATGGTCACACTTATCCATCTCATTTTCCTTCTAACTCGTTCTAAAAGTATTGGTATTACCTTCCAAAATGTCCTTAACATTTTCCACCTCCTAAATACAATAATGGGGTTCATCATCCAACTGGTTTCTCAGTTCAGGTCTGAAAGATAAATACAATTTCTCCTAATCATCTTTCAGATCATATAAGTATCACTACTAAACATGATGATTAAAGCCCTCATTTTACTAATGTCACTTTGATCCCACATAACTTTTGAAGTAGCTTGTTCATCATGATACAAAACTGGATGACATTTAATTGTCTATTTTCTAATACCTCTTAACTTGTCTTACTCAATAAATCTTCCAGTAGCCCATTTCCCTGAACATGTTAAGCAATTTAGTCATTTATTTCTCAAAATTACTATCACCAGATACCATCTTTGAAAGACAACCCAGTTGTCCCTTAAATATATTTCTCGTTTGATAGTAAGGGTGTCAACTTTTAAAATGAAAGCAAGAATTTGAGAAAGTATCCTTCCTATAGATGTTGGAAGTAAATGTATTATTTTGGAGTCTTTACTAAGTAAAATATCAAGTACATGGATGTACTTATTATGAAAAGAATGACTGAACCTTAAAAGAGACATTGTTTGTGTTATGAATTCTAGAAATTGTATTACTTCACTAATTCCTCCTACCCGTAACATAAAAATGTCATCCAAAAAATCACTTCAAAAATGTTATATATCTCATATAATTGGTAGCAAATACATATGCTTCCTCGCAAAATGCTAATAGAATATTGACATAGCCGGCCTTAGGCATAGGCCAACTAGGTGGCTGCCTAGGGTGCCACTCTAGCAGGGGCACTTTTCTAGTATTTATTTGGTGTAGGTAGACCAGAATGGGAGCAACGGGTGGTGTGGTGGGGTGGGGGCACCATGGAGCCCTTTTGCCTAGGGCACCAGTTGACCTAAGACCGCTCCTGAATATTGACATAACAGGGGAGAAGCACTTCCCCATTGCCTTTCTTTTTTTCTGAAGGAAAAATTAAATGTCAAAACTTAAAAAATGTATTTTAAAATTATTTGCAAGAAACAGTAAATTATTGACTTGCAAGATGATGTACTTATTACTCTCAAGGAGTAGGTCAGCAAACCAGGTCTATATTAGAACACCAAACATTTAAAATGTAGAGTGTTCTAATATCAACCCGTTTTCAGTGAAAGCTGAAAATATCGAAGAAACAGAAAATCAAATTTTTTCCTAGGGAAAGAATTCGGTTGTCCGTTTCTGTTTCTTTGGTATTTTCAGTGCTCTGGTGGAAAGTTACAGGTCAGGTTCAGGTAAGTGTGCGATTGAGTGTGGGTTCGGTTAGTTAGGGTTAGGGTGCAGGTTAGGTATGTGTGCAATTGTGTGGACATGAGGGTTAGGGCAGTTTAGGTGAGTTAGGGTTAAGGCACGGGTTAGGTATGTGTGCGATTGTGTGGACGTGAGGGTTAGGTGAGTTAGGGTTAGGGCGTGGGTCAGGTAAGTGTGCGATTGTGTGGACATGAGGGTTAGGCCGGGGTAGGTGAGTTAGGGTTAGGGCACGGGTGAGGTGAGTGTGCGATAATGACGGAACTTAGGGTTAGGGTTTGGGTTAAGTTAAGTGGATAATTAGTGGTGTGTGTATAGTTTAGTGTAGGGTTGGGGTAAGAGTTTAGGTGTATGGGTGTGGATTGCTATTTGTTTGGTGTGCTTGTGTTGTGTGTATGTGTTTTGGAACAGCAAATGTTTTCCCTAGGAAAAAATTCGCTGTTCTGAATGTTCGATGTTTAGTATTTTCAATTGGTAGGGTTCGATATTAGAACACTCGACATTTTGAATGTTCGGTGTTCTAATATAGACCCAGCAAACCAAGTTAAACCAACATCATGAGAAATCAAAGTGAACAGATTCACAATATTGATTGTAACAAATAGAAAATTCTAACCACAGGCCACATTCAAGAAATTATGTGAAAATGCCATGAATCCCTTAAGATATAAGACTGGTCAGAAAAGATCCTTTCGAATTTATATCAATATAAACTGCAAATGTTTCTGCCTTTAGGCCACCAGCTGCCACTAAAGGTGGGTTCCTGGGATCTTTATGAATGATTTTTAGCATACCAAAGAAAAAGAATCATACTCTTCCTTGGTAATAACCCTCTGCATCAACCTATCAAATAATAAGTAGCAAGTTTTAGAATATGCAATAATTATTTCATTTTGGGAAAGATTTTCATGGCATCATTGCTATACAGTGTTGATAATACACTGGTACAATAATCAGTAATGTCCATGATGACCACCTATCCACCCTTGTCTACACATTGTGAGGAAAGGAGGATTTCTCTACTATTTTACGAAATAAAGCACTCAGTTTATTAAATTTTGCTGTACCTTTGTATGTACTTCATGTCTGGCATGCATTATTATTTAATGGATAAGAATAAGGTGGGAAAGAGATAATTTCTGAATAGCTCTTGCATGTTTCATCTTGGAGTAATGTGCATCATCTTGGAAGGGTGGCTATTCAGGAGCATATTTTGCAGTTTGCAAGTCTAAGCAGGTATTTGTGGTATGGTATAGCTACAGAATGGATTACTTCAAGCAAGACAACAGCTGTTGGAGTTCAATCAGGGACATGTTCCTGATTTGGAGTCCAAAAGTTACTGGCACATTTTACTTTTATTTATGGTGACTCTATTTATTTATTTATTTGTTTCTTTGTTTGTTTCTAAGTTTACTGAATTTGCATTTAATTGGTTGCATTCAGTAGGGAAAATAACATGTATAATAGGAATGTTACTATATTTTCCATGTTTTAATTTCATTTGTAAGTTTTCTTTATTGTGGGACATGAATGTGTGCAATGTCTATAGTATGACTTTTACTATAATTTCATGTTTTTAATTTTTATTTTTTTTTCTCATTTTAACAGGTCTACTGATTTCTTTGTTTTCTGAATCATAGCCTGAGTTTGCAGTTCTTTCCAACTTATGACTGATTTAATATTTTTAGATGCCTTCAGGTGTTTAGGATGTTTTCTTTATACTTTTTGAAGCAGAGGATCAGTTTTTCTTTTCTGCGGTTAGATTTCTTATAAATTTTCAAACATTGTGACCTTGCATCATTCTATCAATGCCACTAGAGCACACAATTGTACTGAAGCTGTGTAAGAGTCAATGAATGAACTGGCTACTACCTCGGCTTTGATAAGAATATTCCTGAAAAAGTCAATTTCATTTAGCAGAGTTATTTTTAATGAATAACCTCTATACAAATGTCTAACAGTAGAAGATGTTTTAAAGAAACTGTAGATAGCTGTAGATGGCAAGCTATTTCAGCTTGTTCTTTTTTTTTAATTTCTTCATACAAGAATACAGAAAAGCTATGGATTCTATGCATTTGAAATTGTCTCTCAAGATGTTTTCTTTTTGCAAGGAAACCATTTAAGCATCTTTCAATTTGATATAGATCAATCATTCATGAATTTGACAGGTATGGTTATTGTGTAGTAGTAGAAATTCATCAGTAACCCAGTACTATTTAATATCATGTAACACAAACATTTATTTGAACTATTTGAATATCTAACTATCTTTCTCAGTAATCTAAAAAACTTGAATACATCATACAAGGGTCTTGCAGCCCCTGTCTACCATTATTCAAAAAAGCGTTAATACAGTAAAAGAGAGTCTGTGCACAAGCAGATCTCTGCTATGCAACTAAAGATGTTTCTTAAGTTCTCCAACAAGGTGAATAATCCTGTACATCCAAATTTACTTCAGCTCAGCAAACTTGCTGAAGTTTGATGTCTCATATTTCCTAAGAGCTGATTAATGTCATAAGCTTCTAATGATCTTCATCGTATAGTCATGAATTTGATACAGTGTATCAGTCTTCCTCTAACTAATATAACTGTCATATTACATGCCAAATCTCTGTTTCAGAGCTTCCTGTCACAATGCATTATCATGTACAGTTCTTTATTTTTTTCTAAAGTATTCATTACCACTGATAACCTCTGAAAGAAAATGTTTGAACCTACAGCCACCCAAAAGTTCCAGGTATTGGAATGAGAGGTTTCCTTTTATGACAAGGAAATGCACATTATTTAGTTTGCTAAGGCTCTGGTTCAGAATTTAAGTTTTAATTCATGATCAAGCAGCATTTATTTTTATTTTTCTCAAGAAGCAAATTAACCATGTTGCTCCCCCCCCCCTCCATCACAACCTGCAAATCAAGAATGTTTATACAACAGCAATCTGGTAAGACATATGAACTGTGAAGAAATGAAAACACTGTCATCTATGTTAGCATATCTGGCAAGAGATTTGCATATATTCTCAGATTAACTTGTAGTGTATGCCAGCATGTCAAGCCATGAAAAAGTAAATATGTTTTTAAAATGTTGAGTATCTCCCTGTTTATACAAAATGTTTAAATACTCTGTCAGTGTTTTGATACATTTCTAATTACACATTTGTGAGGAAGACTCTAAAGTACAAACTGTCTATGGAGAATCAGCCGAACAGTAGGTGATATCATTAGAATGTTCCTTGTTGCTAGGTGATTATTTGAACAGCTGATTGATAGGAAAAATAACTTTTTCAAACAGCTGTCTGTTATTTTTAAAATAAGACAGTTGAGACTGTTAACCAGTGAACTATATAAAGCAGACTGCAGAAGTCAGTGCTAAGCAATTAGTGAAGAGTTGCATTCAGGGGATACTCAGGAAAAAGAGCACATGAAAAAACTGTAAGCCTCCCTTTGCTTTGCTGTACTTCAAACCCTTTGAGAGGGTCATGGAGGTAATGTGGAAGGGAATAAGTGGACCCCTAAAGCTGTAAAGGTCAGTAAACATTTTCCTCATTACAGGGATGGGGATGACTGATAGTTTTATTCATATTTTTGACAGGGTATGTAGACAATATGATGTTGACCATGAGCTCTGGTTCAGCTTCTGACTCCCTTGCTTCATGGCAACCCATTCAAACTGTAGCAAAGTTAAATGATGTAGATTGTTTAAATTATGAAAAAGTGAAATGTCACTTGCTTGACTGTTTTAAACTTACACCTAACTCTCACAGAAAAAAAAAAACATTTTGTGAACATAGACACAAGGCAGATGAAAGTGTATGTGATTATATTGCTGACTTAAGTACTTACTTTCACAGATGGGTGAATGGGTGTCAGGTCACCACTTGTGAGGGAACAAACTCTCAGTACTTTGCCTGGTGACATGAGAGCCTGGTTAGCAGACTGTGATTGTAACTCTGCAGAGCAGTTGGGGAAAAAAGGGGATCCATACCTGGCAAGCAGAGCATCACTGCATAATAAAGGGATACCCAGTGCTACACATGGACATAAGGGAACCCATGGGAGGCATTCTAAACCACTCTAACAGAATCCACAAGTAATGGGGGAAACTACTAATCCAATTGCAAAGTTTGGGATTAGATGTTTCATGTGTAATCAGAGGGGACACATAGCAGCCAAATGTCCATTGAGGCAAGGTGAGAAACAGAAGGTAAGGGAGTCAGTAAGTGTGAATGACAAACTGGCAGTGGTAAGTTGTTTAGAAACAACTGGGGTGCCACATTATCACCAAAATGTATATCCTATTTTAGTAGATGGTAAACAGGTAACTGCTAAGAGGGCACAGTGTCTGATATAACCATTATGGTCCCTGCAGTGGTTAGAGAAGGGCAGTATTTGCTTGGGCAATCCACTCCAGTCAGAGCACTGGGAGGGACCCCATTCCAAATATCTTTGGGTAGGGTTCATCTTGACTGGGAGGGTGGAAGATGAAGTGGACAAGCAGGTGTGTTTGAGGATATTCCTGTAGATGCCCTGATGAGGAATAACTTTGATGAGGCAGTACCTTGTGTACATGCAGTGACACACAGTCAGACATGGAGAAAGACATGTAGGTCTGGTAGTCTGGAGGAGACCTAGAAAGATCTCACACTGGAAGCTGTGACTGGCATGGTGGTTGTTTCAGAGAAGGTGCTATGTGGTAGCAGTAAGTCTGAGTGTGAGCCACAGCTGCTGGTGGGTACTAATGTTCCCTTGAGCACAGTGACTGTGAGCACAGATGTGAGTGGTGGTACCCAGAGTGACAGAGAGAAACAGCTGTCAGAAATTACTAAGCTCCCTGTGGAGTGGAGGTGGGGAGGGTCACAGGCTCAACTTATGAATCCAACATTACAAAAGTTGAGGGAGATGGCTAAGGAGGCACCTGAGGCTCAAGGCAGAGGGGAGTCTGTATACCGGAACAAACGTTTGCTGTATAGAGAGTGGACTCCTGGTATTGGGATAGAAGGTGAAGTAATATGGCAGTTGGTAGTGCCTAGAGGTTATCATCTGCCACTTTTAGCTATAGCACATGAAATTCCTTTCTCAGGTCATATAAGCATAAGACATAATAATAGACATATGGTGCAAAATGTCTATTAGCCCAAGATTGTGAGGAATGTTGTAGGATATTGTAGGACTTATGAACAGTGCCAAAAAGTTGGTAAAGCAGGGAACAAGGCTAAGGCTCCATAATGCCTTTGCCTGTTATCAAAGAGCCATTTCAGAGAGTGGTCCTGGATATTGTGGGAGCCCTGAATACTCAAAGTTCTACAGGAAAGATATATATCTTGGTGGTAGTAGACTATGCTGCCAGATATCCTGAGGTAGTGGCTCTGTCATCTATTGAGGCAGAGAAGGTGGCAAATGCTGTGTAGAAATCTTCCAGCAGAGTAGGTTTTCCACAGGAAATACTGACTGACCAAGGTCCAAACTTTGTCAGACCTGCTGACTTGCCTATGGAAGCATTGTGGGGTGAAGGACCACCACCTACCATCCCCAGACTAATGCTGTTATGGATAGGTTAAATTCTACATTGAAGACTATGCTATGGGCATTTTCAGACCATCATGTTAGGGTGGTCTTGAATAGATTAAGTAGGGCAGGATTAACCATCAAACCTAGTAAGTGTCAAGTGGGTATGGCAGAGGTCACTTACTTAGGACACAAACTGGGAAGTGGTTAAATTAGGCCAGAAGCTGTCAAGGTGGAAGCAATTCAAGAGTGGCCAGTTCCTGTTACTAAGAAACAAGAGAGAGAGCATTTTTAGGGACAGGAGGGTACTATAGGAAATCTGTGTCAAATTACAGTACCATAGCTACAGCCCTAATGACCTAACTAGGAAGAATAAACCAGACAAGTTAGTGTGGATCACAGATTGTGGACAGGCATTCCAAAAACTTAAGGAGATTTTTGAGAGGACCCCCTGTGTTAGCCATTCCAGTTACATTAAAGAATTTATTGTACAGGTAGATGCTTTACATTATGGGGTGGGGGGTTGTACTTAGCAAAGTTTCTGCAGAAGGAGAAGAGTACCCAGTGGTTTACCTGAGTTGTAGACTCCAACCAATAGAAGAATGTTATGCAGCTGTGGAGAAAGAGTGTTTGGCCATAGTGTGGGTATTGCAAACACTGCAGCCCTATCTTTATGGGAAAAAAATCACTGTACTCAAGGATCCTAACCCTTTAACATGGCTTAATAAAGTCAGTGAGGAAAATGTCAAGTTACTGAAGTGGAGTCTATGATTGCAAGCATATGATATGACCTTACAACATCACACTGGGGTTAATAATGCCAATGTAGATGCATTGCCCAGTAGAGGAGTGGGTTTATATTCCCAGGTAGATCCATTTTTTTCAAGCGTCAGTTTTCAAGGGACACTTGAAAATCATGCTTGAGTCATAAGGGGGGAGAAATTTGAAGAAAATGAAAATACAGTCATCTGTGTTAGCATGCCAGGCAGGAGATTTGTGTATATTCTCAGATTAACTTGTATTGTATGCCAACATGTCTAATTGTGAAAAATGTAAATATGTTTTTTTTAAAATGTTGAGTATCTCCCTGTTTATACAAAATGTTTAAAGAATATGTCAGTGTTTTGATACATTTCTAATTGCACATGTTTGTGGGGAAGATTCTAAAGTACAAACTGTCTACGTAGAATCAATTAAACAGTAGGTGATGTCATTAGAATGTGCCTGGTTGCTAGGTGATTATTTGAACAGCTGATTGACATGAAAATAACTTTTTCAAGCAGCTGTCTGTTATTTTTAAAAAAAGACAGCTGATACTGTTAACCAGTGGACTATATAAAAGAGACTGCTAAAGTAAGTGCTGAGGAGTTAGTAAAGAGTTGCAGTCAGTGGATACCCAGGAAAAAGAGCTCACCAAAAACCGTAAGACTGCCTTTGCCTTGCTGTTATGCTTTAGATTAGATCAGGGACAGTATTCTCTAGACAGATTAGGAAAGTTTGGTTATTTAGATAGGCATTTTCTAAGATGATAGACTTCTATCCTACAGTTTAATTTTATATTTTGGTGATTGATTTCTAAATTTTATTGAAAGTTATTGATTTACATTTGTGTAATCATTTTACTTATTATTACATGCTTTTTATTATTTTACATTGTGGCTGGACAATCAATGTGTTCTTTAGATATTAGAGAGTGTTAATACATGTTTGATACTCCCCAGGTTACCTCAAATGCCTGTCTGCTTCTAGTCATAACTATCATTTATTTTGATATTTAGTTTTTAATAATTGATCACCCTTTGAAGGGTGTGTAGACCTGTCTGACTCTGTTGGTGACGTTACCATTTGTACTTAGGAGGGGACACAGTTGGGAATCTGTGTTAGGCTTCCCGTAAGTGTCTGAATGTGTGAGATTTAAATTTATTTTGAGTGTGAGTGAGACAGAGGTCTTAAACTAGAACGCATTGCTCTGAGTTGCATGGTAAGGGATTACATTTGGGTGGACAGAGGTATATAGTCCAGTCCCAGGAGAAAAAGAGCATGTTTCTGTTTTGCTCTTAAGGGAGATTGTCGAATGTTACTATTGTGTGTTCTATGCTCTGGTGTTTTCCATGATGCTCACACACTGGAAAATAGTGTGGATTGAGGCTCTTTATTTACTGACCCGGGATTTCAGTGAGTGATGTCACATTATTGCTGGCTGTCCTGCAGGATATTAGCCGGGTGTCACATAAGCTAACAGTTACGAAAAACCCTCATGCTCCTTCCTTTTAGTTGCAAACTTAATGATATATGTTCTTTCCCTATAATCGTTTTTTGTAGAATTAAAAATGTAAACTGCAAATCAACAATGTCCCTCATTTTTTTCAAAATATAATTACTAGACATGTAGTTAGCTATGACATTTTATCATATGAAAAGCAATTTCAAAACTTGTCACTGTATTCTATAGCTTACAGATTATTAACAGTTGATTTCATATTAGTTTATATGCTGTGGAATAAAAATCCGGTCCATGTGAGGCAGCACCACCCTGGCTCTGTTCAAGAAATCTCTTGACCTGTGGATGGGAGATCGAGGTTATCCATTCGAATCATCTCTGTGTCACTGCTGGCACAAGGCAAAACACAACATGGGCATTTTTTTTTTTCATATAAGGGGGTAAGACAAAAAAAAAAAAAGGCTAGGTAAAATAATTTAGAATAGATAGCTAGTATAAACCTATAAGTTTTTTAATGATGAAGTGTTTAATGCAATGCTGGAACTTGATTTCATAGATCACAGTCTATTTAGTAGTAGCAATAATAATTTAATGGTACAATTAGTTAAAGCCAAATCTAAATTTATGTAATTTTTTTCTTTATATGGCTGCCAGACAATAAAATTATCTGTAAAATAATAATAATAATGATAACAATAATGATACTACTAATAATTAGCAATTTATTAGTACTAAAGTCATCTCTTAATCTTTGGTATAATGATTTTCTTTATGCACTAGGGACAAAAATAAGGCAAGACTTAAATATCATTCATTGAATCACTGAATCATTGAAATCATTTATTTTGCTCTTAACAGCCACATAAAACACTGCCCCAAATGCCAGAAAATAAAAGCATGCATTTTGCAGCCAAAACAGCTTGCAGCAGTATGACATTCCAAGAACTTAATCAGATGTCTTACTCATACTTTTTGTCATAATCATAATACTGCCCTTTGCTTCCCCATGATCATGTCTTTGTTGATTTAGAACATTTTAATAATTAAAAAAAAAAACAGAAACTGAAAAGTAAAAATCTCTCAGCTGGGATAAGCCTAAATCAGTTGTAACTACATAGAAATGTTCCTGTTAGCATGGATTTCATTTTCATTAGTCTCCTTTTATTTTAAATGTATTTAAAAATATATATTCCGGATATAGTTGCATTTCATAGTGCTTTCTTCAGTACCACCATTATGGTGCTCCAATCCAAATCCAGGATATTAAAAGCCGTGAAAATCCCATGTGTAACAACATCTTTATGTCTATTGTGTAAACATGCATGGGTATCTTTATGTGCAATCTAATATGGCAGCATGCACACAGCTTCACCATGGTGATCACAAGGATTTATAATCAATGATTGGATAATCTACCTTTGTTTTGTCAGTTTTCATAAGGTATCACTGACAATTAGCACAGAGCAGTAAGACTCTATTCTGTTAATGAGTTGCTCTCTATAGCCAAGGGTTCTGGGTTTGATTCATCTCACCTTTAGCTGACTACTGTGTGACTCTGAACAAGTCACTTATTCTGTCAGTGCTTCCAGGCCTCTTCTGAAAATGGACATGTCTGTCAAGTGGGTATACCAGTTCAACAAATGAATAAAATAAATGCATATGAATATTGAGGACTGATTTATATGTACTGTATTTTATGTGTTGTGCAGCTAACTACCAGCAGAAAAGTCTTTCAGCAATAATAGACAAAGAAATTAATTATTTTAATACCGGCTATTGTATATACAGTAGGTTAGCCATGTGGTAGTGTAAACCTTGGTTCTAGATGATGGTCACTACTGATGTGCCAATAAATGCATACGAATATTGATGACTGATTTCTACACCTGGATTTTCTCAAACTTTGGAACTGTATAACTTGTTATTTAAGTATGTAATAAGTGTATAAATTGTATTAAGTAATCTTATCTGCTTGTACCTTGGAGCTTTTCTCCCTGGGCCTCTGCTGAAAATGGACATGAATCCAGTCAGACTATCCTGGTCAACAAATGTAAAATAAAATAAATAAATAAATAAAATAAATGTGCTGTATTTTATGTGTTGTGCAGCTAACTACCAGCAGAAAAGTCTTTCAGCAATAACAAGAGAAAAAAACAATAATTAATTATTTTATTCTGGCTTTTGTATATATAGTAGATTAGCCATCTGACAGTTTAAACCTTGATTCTAGATGATAGCCACTGTTAATGTGCCACTCTGGCCATATGAGCAAAAGTGGGAAAAGGGAGTTGTAGATAAATGGATGGAGGGATTAAATATTGTCTACTTATATGTATGTGCATACAGGTGTGTGTGTGTGTGTGTGTGTGTGTGTGTGTGTGTGTGTGTGTGTGTGTGTGTGTGTGTGTGTGTATATATATATATATATATATATATATATATATATATATATATATATATATATATATAAAATGTAACCCAGCCACTGGGGATGCACAAGCCAGTGCATTTCTTTGTGCCGGTCCCAAGCCCGGATAAATGGGGAGGGTTGTGTGTCAGGAAGGGCATCCGGCGTAAAACTTCGCCAAAACATTTCATGCAGTCACCAAGAAAAATGTTTATACTGGATCAGTCGAGGCCAGGGTTAACAGCGACCACCACCAGTACTGTTAGCCTACAGGGTGCTGGCAGAAATTGGGCTACTGTTGGCCAAAGGAGGAGAAGAGGCGGAAGACATGGCCGAAGGCAGGAGGAGAGAAGAAAGGCTAGGACTGCAGTAGTGAGGGTCGGAACTTTGAATGTTGGCAGTATGACTGGTATAGGGAGAGAGCTAGCTGATATGATGGACAGAAGGAAGGTTGGTATATTGTGTGTGCAAGAGACCAGATGGAAGGGGAGTAAGGCTAGGTGTATCGGAGGTGGGTTCAAATTGTTTTATCATGGTGTGGATGGGAGGAGAAATGGCGTAGCAGTTATTCTGAAGGAACAGTATGCTGAGAGTGTTTTGGAGGTGAAAAGAGTGTCGGATAGAGTGATGTTTATGAAGCTGGAAATTGATGGCGTAATGATGAATGTTGTTAGTGCGTATGCTCCACAAGTTGGGTGTCAATGGATGAGAAAGAAAAATTTTGGAGTGAATTGGATGAAGTGGTGATGACTGTACCCAAGGGTGAGAGAGTGGTGATTGGAGCAGATTTCAATGGGCATGTTGGTGAAGGGAACAGAGGGGTTGAGGAAGTGATGGATAGGTATGGTGTTAAACAAAGGAATGCAGAAGGTCAGATGGTAGTGGATTTTGCGAAAAGGATGGACATGGTTGTGGTGAATACATATTTTAACAAGAGGGAGGAGCATAGGGTGACATACAAGAGTGGAGGAAGATGCACACAGGTGGATTATATCTTATGTAGAAGGGCCAGTTTGAAGCAGATTGGAGACTGTAAAGTAGTGACTGGAGAAAGTGTCGTTAGGCAGCATAGGATAGTGGTTTGTAGGATGACGTTGGTTATCAAGAAGAGGAGGAGGAGTGTGAGGGCAGCACCAAGGATCAAGTGGTGGAAATTGAAAAAGGGTAATTGTGAGGTGGAGTTCAGGGATGAGTTAAGGCAGGCACTGGATGGCAGTGAAGAGTTACCAAATAGCTGGGTAACTACAGCAGAGCTAGTAAGGGAGACGGCTAGAAAGGTGATTGGTATCACATCTGGACAGAGGAAGGACGACAAGGAGACATGGTGGTGGAATGAGGAAGTACAGGAGAGTATACAGAGAAAGAGGTTGGCAAAGAAGAAGTGGGATTGTCAGAGAGATGAAGAAAGTAGACAGGAGTATAAGGAGATGAGGTGCATGGCAAAGAGAGAGGTGGCAAAGGCTAAGGATAAGGCATATGATGAGTTGTATGAAAGGTTGGACACTAAGGAGGGAGAAAATGTCCTGCACCGATTGGCTAGACAGAGGGACCGAGCTAGGAAAGATGTGCAGCAGGTAAAGGTGATAAAGGATAATGAGGGAAACATACTCACAAGTGAGGAGAGTGTGTTGAGGAGATGGAAAGAGTACTTTGAGGGGTTGATGAATGAAGAGAATGAGAGAGAGAAGGTTGGATTATGTAGGGATAGTAAATCATGAAGTACAATGGATTAGCAAGGAGGAAGTAAGGATAGCTATGAAGAGAATGAAGAATGGAAAGGCTGTTGGCCCAGATGACATACCTGTGGAAACATGGATGTGTTTAGATGAAATGGCACTGGAGTTTTTAACCAGATTGTTTAATGAAATCTTGGAAAGTGAGAGGATGCCTGAGGAATGGAGAAAAAGTGTTTTGGTACCGATTTTTAAGAATAAAGGTGATGTGCAGAGCTGTAGTAACTACAGAGGGATTAAACTGATCAGTCACAGCATGAAGTTATGGGAAAGAGTAGTGGAAGCAAGGTTAAGAAGGGACGTGATGACTAGTGAGCAGCAGTATGGTTTCATGCCAGGAAAGAAGAGCACTACAGATGCAATCTTTGCTCTGAGAGTGTTGATGGAGAAGTACAGAGAATGTCGGAAGGAGTTGCATTGTGTTTTTGTAGACTTAGAGAAAGCATATGACAGGGTGCCTAGAGTGGAGTTGTGGTATTGTATGAAGAAGTCAGGAGTGTCAGAAAAGTATATAAGAGTGGTACAGGATATGTACGAGGGTAGTGTGACAGTGGTGAGGTCTGCGGTGGGAGTGACAGATGCGTTTAACGTGGAGGTGGGGTTACATCAAGGATCAGCTCTGAGCCCTTTCTTATTTGCAGTGGTGATGGACAGGTTGACAGACGAGATCAGACAGGAGTCCCAGTGGACTATGATGTTTGCAGATGACATTGTGATCTGTTGTGGGAGTAGTGAACAGGTAGAGGAGACCCTGGAGAGATGGAGATATGCTCTAGAGAGAAGAGGAATGAAGGTCAGCAGACTAAAACAGAATATATATGTGTGAATGAGAGGGAGGATAGAGGAATGGTGAGGATGCAAGGAGTAGAGGTGGCAAAGGTGGATGAGTTTAAATACTTGGGGTCAATAGTTCAGAGTAACGGTGAGTGTAGAAGAGAGGTGAAGAAGAGAGTACAGGCAGATGTTAAGATTTGCACTGGGTGTGACGAGGGTGGACAGGATTAGGAATAAGTATATTAGATGGTCAGCCCAGGTTGGAAGGTTTGGAGACAAAGCCAGAAAGGCACGATTACGTTGGTTTGGACATGTGCTGAGGAGGGATGCTGAGTATATAGGGAAAAAGATGCTAAGGATGAAGCTACCAGGTAACAGGAAAAGAGGAAGGCCTAAGATAAGGTTTATGGATGTGGTGAGAGAGGACATGCAGGTGGTTGGTGTGACACAGCAAGATGCAGAGGACAGGAAGAAATGGAAACAGGTGATCTGCTGTGGCGATCCCTAGCGGGAACAGCCGAAAGAAGATGATGATGATATATATATATATATATATATATATATATATATATATATAAAATGTATATACATAGATATGTAATATGAATGAATTATATGGGTGTCTTTGAACTGATCGTGGCTGAACAAAAATCAGCCAGTTATATATATTGACTAAAAGAACCAATAACATTTAGAGAGGGAAGTGTTATTATAACAAATGAGCAAAGGATATAGAACCATTGTTTAGGGCAAAGATAACTTCATGCGACATAGTTCTGCAGAGTATAATGTTGTTGTGTCTTTCAGCTTTTCCCGGTTAGGGGTCACCACAGCGGAACTCCGGTCCGCTAATGATTGGCAGTAGATTTTTTACGTGCCGAGTTGCTGTCCCTGATGCACAACCTTCAACAAAGATATGCCCATCCACGCATGTCTCCACACAGAAGACGCTCTGGATGAGAATCGAACAGGACAACCTTACTGTGAGGTGACAATGCTACTGCAGCACCACCAGAGTATAATAATCTCCTTTATTATAAAGAACACACATAGATGGGAGACTAAGCAATCAAGCTCTTGTCTCTTCAAACACAGAAACTCTATTCTTTTATATTGTAAAGAGCTTATAGGCAAAACTACAGCCACTGACTAATTAAAATTAAACACTTTAATATACATTTTGTTTACGATGAATCTGCAAAGCCCTTATCTGTGCCTTTCCTTATTAGGCACAAGTTCCAATCTTCCACATTTGAAATTTCTATGCTGGCAATATCCACAGTGGAAATATCCAAGTTGGCAGTAAAAGAAAACTAAAGACAGGCAGAGGCTGTCAGGATCTAGCTTGAAATAAGACAGATTCCATAACGAGAAAATGCTATGTATACAGTAAACGTTTTCCCATCTTACACTTCTACCTTCACAACATTTAGTTTGATGCTGTGAAGCATCATTCATGTCATATGTTTTCCAATGACTGGACAATAACAACAGGTTTTCAAATTGGAAGACGCTTATTGACATGCAGTCAGACATTCATCACGAGCTGTTTCTTTCTGTCCTATAGATAAGCTTAACAAAAATGGTTTTGTGAGCAATAAGCACATGCTTTTGTTTTGATGAAATGATAAGTGAGAGCATTTTTTTTACTTTCAACCCCCATCAGAAACAAAGTATCATATATCTTTCCAAAATTTCTTAACACACTTGCCTGTCTATTCAGTTCTCCACTGTGATTTTCTTTAATTGTAGTCAGTGGCAGTTTCTGGTATGAAATGATGCTCCAGTTGCTACCTCATATGTTGGTGTTAGAAACAAGGGAATACCCCCATTATGTGCAGTTGGTGAGTGTGTACACACCCAACAGTTACTTACATTCATTGCTTTTTCAAATGTATACAATGCAGCAGAGAAAGTATTCAACTCAGGATGCCAGTCTGATGTTCTCTGCTCAGTTTTTATTTCTGATTTTAGTTAAATGCTTATTTCTAATAAAAAAGTGTTTAGTACTTGTAGTTCCAATTCCTCTTTGTGAAAGAAGAAAATGCAGTACAATGCTGATGAACACCAAAATTGTAGTCCCAATAATAATAACATATGAAAATTAAGCAGATCGTGGAGGGACAGGGTTCTTGAAGATTTGCAAACAAGGATGATAAACATTTTTTTAGTACATATAGTACTGATGCTCAAACCAACCCCATCCTGAATTCTGACCTGGTTGCAGTTACAGAAGCAATGCTTGGGCATTTATATCATCGCATGGATCTTGGGCTGATTTCCACTCTTTTTCCATTGCAGATGATGTTGCTGGATCATTAATCCTCACCTACGATAATGATATATATGTTGTTCAAGAATCACTAAGCTTTATTTATGACCATGATGATGTTGTCGAGTCATCAGGTCTCACTTTCGGATGTGTTGGTTTCCGTGTTTTTTCTTCCTGCATAGGATGTGATCAGCTCATTATTAATGAATGATATGATATTGTTGGCATCTTGTCACTATCCATCACCAGGGATGGCTTTCTTGATGAGCAACACATGAATCCATGTGGGTGATCCTTTGCATCTGATGGCTGTAGCAGGTACAAGCAAAACCATGTTGGTTGAAGGGAGTGTCGTCTTACAATTGTTCTGACGAATACCAAGTAACCTGGTGAAACATCTTGACAGGAGGTTGGGTTAGGCTGCTGTTGAACTTCTATAAATAAGGGTGTATGTGCTACAGAACAGACAAAAGACACTTGCAAGAAAGGAAAACCGATTCTTCAACATTTTGTAATTCCTAATTTTTGGTTAAGGGTGTTGCTGGCATTCTAATAGGCCTTCCCATGAGAATTTTGTTTGGGGAATATTTTCTAGTGCTACCAACTGCACTGCATGCATTGCATAATAATAGAGGTAATGCCTCTGGTCCATTTGAGACCACTCTAATTTTTAAAGTCTGATTCATCCTTACAGCAATTCCTGAAGTTTAGGACCTATGTGGGCAATTATATTGCATGTTTGCTTTTAAAACTTTACACACTTGTTGTGGAAGCTGGCTTATAATATGAGTCCAACAAGCAGCACTAAATCTGTGCATTAAGGTTTCTTGGTGACCATAGTCGATCATTCCTAGCACAAGGGTAAGCTTCAACCCATCCAGAAAACACATCTACAATGGAAAAAAATATCCAAATTTCTGAGACTGTGGAACCTCATTGAAATCCCACTAAACATAACAAAAAGGTCTCAATAGCTTTTTCAAAGAATGTGTAGGGACAGGAGCACTTTTTGACACATTAGACTCTAAACACATAATACAGTTATTTACAAAATACTGATTGACTTTGGAAATGTAAAGGGCATTTCAATCAGTCAACATTTGTCTTATTAATGTATTTTTCCCCAAAATGAGAGGGCAAATGATAAGACTGAACCAGATGAGTTAGAAAACAGAGTGGATCTACTAGCATCCCATCTGGTTGGTGCTGCAGTGAGTCCAGAGAGCAACTACAGCCATTACAAATCCAACTTACCCTTTCAGAGTCATCAGCTTTATTTTGTAAAGACAATTCCTGTAAGGAAACAGGTACATTAGATTCCTGCAACTGCTGCAAAAATAAAGCCTATACAGAGTAAAACAATGACAATACAGTTTGTCTAGCTGCCATATCTGCAAAACTATTGCCTTTTGAAATATATGATGATTAGTATTATGTGCATGATACTTTACCACAGCTATTTTGTTTGGTAACAAAAGTGAATCATGAACAAAAGCAGAGTTCTTAAATATTTGTCCCTGCTGATGTCGGGTACCTTCTTTCTCTCTAAAGTGCACCAAAATCATGAACTACCCTAACATGAACTACCCTATAAGCATAAAGTGAGTCTGTGAAAATTGTTACTGTTTTGTTCTCTGCTAAGTTGCATGCTTCGGTAATGGCTACAAGTTCAGCTACTTGAGCAGACACATTTCTAGTACTTTGTTCTTGGTACACACAGAAAATGCTGCTATTGCTGAACTACCACAGGTAAATGCTTAGAAGATTTTAAAATAACTCTAACTGGTTCTGCATCTTTTCTGAGTACTACCATGTTATCACAGGTAGTCCACAGCTATAAAGGAACAGTTTCCAGTCCCTGCAAATCAGCCATAGTAGAGATCTGTTCTGATCCAAGTACTATAAACAGTGTTTCTTGGCTTGCGCAAATATCAAAGTCCCAAAGGGGAAGTTTAATTCCGAATATCTAAGAAAACTCCATCTGGAGTACAGTACATCATAATTTATACAACAAATCTCTTCTTAAAAAGATTAAAGGGCAGTATTATCTAATATGAAAGCATGTTGCTCTTTATAATAGACCTTTCTGGATGGGAATAGGTTTTTGTCTCTGGGTAATCCAAAGGAACCCCAGAGACTCCCACACACTGAAATGATTTCATAGAGAGTACAAGGTGTGATACATTTGATGAGGTGATCATAGATCGAGTTGCTCCTGTGTCAACCAGAAAGGAAACAGTAGAATTGCATAATGTAACATTAACTTTAACAAAGGGACCTACCTGGTCCACTGGTACCAAAGGAAATAGCTGTGTCTCCTGTTCATGGCTGTCCAAGTGATCTTGCTGCCACATTGGTGCAATCCAAATAGAAGGGTATCTTTCTACTTGTTGTGGTGCTTGGTCTTTTGGCTGAGTGGTAGGCTAAAGGTGGGTCTGCTTGTTGAAGGAAAGGAGATTCATTACACCATTGTCTACTATGACCACAATAAAAGCATAGGCTTTTATGTGACAAGAGCTGCCGGGTCTGTGGTGAATTAGGAGGGTAAAAACTTTGTGGGGATTCTCCTGGGACTTCCTGGCGAAAGCATCTACATCTATCTCTTCCTGTACCCCTTGTGATTTCTTCTCCCCCACTCCCTTCACATGAATCAGTGCTGAATTGCTGAAGTTGAACACCTACTTATTTATTTTGCTGTTTTTTTCCTCTCTGACTATATTGCCTGCCACAGATCGTGCTTGATTAAAAATGTTGTAAATACCTAGACTGGGCCCATTTAGACAAACTTTCTTTATCTGTGCTTGTATAGGTGGTTATGACTCTGTTATAGTCCGTATTGGTGTGAATGACTTGAGACTTACCTCTCTGGACCAAATGAAGAGAGACATGATTAAGCTCACTGAATATGTGTCCCAGGCAGGTATGTCCCTAGCCTTAAGCAGCATTCTACCATCACCCAGAATGATGCCTCAGTACAAACAGAAAATGATTGCCTTTAACAACTGGCTTAGTTTCTGGTGTCATTCCAAGAGGATCCAGTACTTGACAGCCTGGGAGGACATGATTGACAGAACATGATGCTTTGCCAGAGATGGCATTCATCTGTCTCCCTGGGCTTCGGGCTTCTGGCAAAGGCTCTTGCCTTCCCCAGAGTGCCTTTTCTAGGCAAAGTCATGAAGACACAATTATCAACATGAAAAATTCTTCTAAATGAAATTTAAAGGTCATGCTGCTAAGCACTAGGAGTCTTGACATGAAAATGCACCAATTGCAAGCATTCCTTTCCCAAGAAGATGCTGCAGTCACTGAAACCTGGTTCAAAGCTGCGGAGAGCACCACAGCCTTACCAGGTTACTTATCCTACCATACTTTCAGACCCCAAACAGATGCCTACAAAGCTAAAGGAGGTGGACTTTCAATATTTATCAAATACATACATACCTCCAGGCTGGTCAAATAGTATGACACACAGGAGACACTCCAGCTGCAGTTAACTGTTGATGAAACACCTATTCAAATCATAGCTAGCTACAGTCCCCCAACCAAGACATAGAAGGCCCACTCCACCTATCTGGACTTACTTGACTCCATCAAGATTCAACCCTCTACCCTGATGTGAACATCCTCCAAGAGGGCTTTAACCAAACTAATGACTGGTGCCAGAAGCATGGCCTCAAACTGAATCCCAAGAAATGCATCATTAGCCGCTTTTGGGGAAAATGGTGTCCCAACTAATTACTAAGCATGCAATCAGTCATGAGGGACTTGGGCACCCAGGTTGATAGCAACCTGACATTTGACCGCCATGTTCTCTCCTTTGTATGGAAGCCTTTCTATATGGCCCACCTCATAACTAAGGGTATTTCATCCAGGAACATGGTGGTCATAACATTCCTGTATTCCTCCCTTATCAAAGCTAAAATCGAGCACAATGCCCCCTTCAGCATGTAGCTTGCCAAGCACATGCAGCAAATGGACTTACCACAGAGGTTCCTGACCAGGAAAATCCAGGGTCTCAAACACCTATCCTATACAGATAGGCTTAAAGCCCTGTCCTTCTACTCAGTCTCATACAGACTGCTCAGAGGTGACCTGTGTCTGGCATACAAGGCCATCTCATACTCAGACTTGATGGAGTTGCTGCATATCCAAGTCAAACTCCACTTGCCCAACCTACACGCAAGGTCTCAACCTGGTCTGTGACATTAATAGAACTTGTTGACGGGATAGATTTGTGTCCCAACAACTCCCTCATCTGTGCAATTTACTTCCTCTCTATGTCAAGCAGAGCACCTCACTAGCCCTCTTTAAGAGGAACCTGGATGACTGGATAGGAAACAGAAAATATAGCCTGTGTCTCTGCTGGACAGGAAAAGAGGTGCTGACTTTGTGGGAACATGGGTGAAATTCCTGGCTAGGCTTATAAGGGCCTTGGGGCCAATAGCCTTGTATCATCCTATGAACCTATGGTAATATGCGTTCTACAAATGCTGCTGACAGGTCGCTAGCTACTGCTCCCTGTGTAGATTTTGGATGCCCTGAACAAGCCTTGAACACATCTATCATGTGCTGCAGAAGTTCATAAACAGATTTGTTTTCTTTCTGTACAGTCACTTTAATTCTTGTCCAATAAGGTGTTAGAGGGCATGCTGCAGCGATGGGGCCCTATCACTTTATCAAATGCACTACTTACTGAACACCTCTTCATAGAACTCAGTTAAGCAAATTCTTATTCCATTGAATGATTTTTTCAGTGAAGTTTTTCCCAGGGGAAAAAAACAGTGGGCCATCATTGGGGATTTACCCTTTTCCCCACTGCAGTGTGATCTTGGAGCTGGTATATTTAGTTGAGGGGGGGCTCAGCCCACACCAGGGTGGGTTTTAAATAGTGCTCTTTTTGTTGCGGCACTGGGTTGGCCAACTGTTTTTTCTCCTGGAAAAAATTTCTCTGAAACGATCATTCGACGGAGTAAGATTTCACATACTAGAGTTCGATGAAGAGGTGTTTGGTAATTAGTGCATCTAGTAAACTGATATAGACCCTCAGTAATTGCTTTCAGAAAATTGTCTCCTGCTGTTAGGAATGCTTCATCTATTGTTTTCGAATATTATATCCTATAGTTGATATTTTCCATATATTTCTAAAATCTGTAGAGGAGAAGAAGCCTTTAAAACTGCTCACTATTTATTTATCATTTGTTTACCAGGAAAATCCAGCTGGGACAGAGCCCAATTTCAGTGGAAGAGTGGGGAGAAATACTCCAGATGTGGGCGAAAACCAAACCGCCTTTAGCAAACCCACATGAATACAGGGAGAACATGCAGACTCCACACAGAAGGCACCCCAGACAAGCATCAAACCGGCAAAGTTCTTGCTGTGAGACAACAGCACTAACCACTGCACCACCACTAATCTTCATTCATTTTGTAGCTGTGGATGTTCTTTATAAAGTTTTAGCATACTTAGCTGCATGTGTATATTTAGCTGAGTGTATATATTTAACTGTATGTGTATATTTACGTGCATGTGTATATTTACATGCATGTGTATATTTAGCTGTGTTTGTATATTTAGCTGCATGTTTATATTTAGCTGCGTGTTTATATTTAGCTGAGTGTGTTCAGATGGATGGGAGAGAATATACAATAGTGTGAAAACCTACTGTAATCCAGTTCTGTACTACTCTTATGGCAGGTTTGGCATCACCATTTCAAGTTGCTGCAAGATTAGAATGAATCTGAGTATCAATTGATGTGTTGGTTGTGAAGTTGTCATCATTAGAGAATGAATCACAGCTTGATGCATCCTCAAAGTTTTGATTAGGAGATGGTTTCCACCTATATTCGCATCAGTTAATGATTATTCAAAACTGTACTAGCTTTTTGGAGTTCTTTAAAATACTTGTCTTAAAAGGGGTGCTTTTATTACTAAATAGTTTTGTCCCAGATGCATGCTTGTGTTTTGACTATAACTGCCTACCCTTCTTTGTTATTCCCATTAGCATTTGATCAGAATATGAACTAGCAGGTTACTGTCATTAGTGTTGATGTCCAGTGCAGTAAAACTGATCCTTCAGGATCGACAGATCAGAGGCCAGTTAACATCAGAAAAACAAACAAGTTGTTTGTAATTGCTCTAGTTATTTTAAGGGATAAAAATCCCAGGTATCATGAGATGTATTTTCTGTGCATTTTTATAATATATATATATAAAAATATATACACATATATATATATATATATATATATATATATATATATATATATATGTGTGAGTGTGTGTGTGTGTGTGTGTGTGTGTGTGTGTGTGTGTGTGTGTGTGTATGTATATATATATATATATATATATATATATATATATATATATATATATATATATATATATATATATATATATATGGATATACTTACAAGCTCGACACTTCACAAGATCGACATTTAGAATGATGAGACCACAAGAATTAAACTGCAAAAACACGAAAATTCACATGCCCGACAAACCACAATCCCAACAGTTAACAAAACAAAAAGTTTTCTGTTCCACACAACACAAGCACACCAACAACCTTAAAACCTTCACTACACCTTACACACAACTATCTATGCACTAACCTTAACCCAAACCCTAACCCTAAGGTCTGCCACTATCGCACACTTACCTTACCCGCACCCAAACCCTAACTCACTTAATCCGCCCCTAACCCTCAAGTCCCTCACTATCGCACACTTACCTTACCCACACCCTAACCCTAACTCACTTAATCTGACCCTAACCCTCAAGTCCCTCACTATCGCACACTTACCTTACCCGCACCCTAACCCTAAATCCCTCACTATTGCATACTTACCGAGTCGCGCTCACACATTTCCCATGCCGGTGTTTTTGCTGTCAGGATTACAAGTTGTCGGTTATCTGCTCCATCGGTCTTCTGGTCTCGTCATTCTAAATGTCGATCTTCTGAAGTGTCAAGCATGTAAGGTAGATCTATATATATATATATATATATATATATATATATATATATATATATATATATATAAAAACATTTAGTGAGAGGGAGGGAGAAAGCACTTGCATCTAGTTCAAGACAAAGAGATTGGACATTGATGTATTCTGATTGGATCTACTTGATTTTGCCGAATTTCCATTTCACCAAAACATGAAATTCATGAGTGGATTTATGCGAAAGTGCTTTTTACCAAAAACGCACTTTCATGTAAATAAGTAGGTAAAACAAAAAATAACTTAGTTAAATAAAGAAAAACATGCAGTTTGCATGTTAACTTAGTTGTACATCAATGCTTAGTGTTAGTGTAAAACTAAGCAGACTGTTGTTGAGATCATAGTACAGTGGGGATGAGGGAACATTCCCTTTTCCCCACTGTAGTGCAATCTCGGATTGAGACTATTAAAGTAGGGGAGTGTGGGGGGCACAGCCCCCCTACCAGGGGGTGCAGGGGTGCTTGCCCCCTGCATAAAAGTGTTTTAAGTGCTTTTTTTTTGTTTTTTCGTGGATTTACATGAAAGTGCGTTTTCGTTGAAATACACTTTTGTGTAAATGCATTTGCAGATTTACATTTCATTGAAACGTAAATTCTATAAAAGACAGTAAATCCATTCTGATCGTGCTCTCCTATTTTTCCATCTTTATTTACAGGCAAATGCAGGAGCACACAAACTCTGCAATTTTTCAACATACCTGTTATGATAGTCAGAAACAAAATGCCTGGTTAAGTGAAAGATTGCAATAGCATTTGTAAGAACTTATATTATGGCATGCAGGCAGCTCAGATGTGTGCAAGTAGAAGAAAACTTAAAGAAGAGGTGACTCACTATAAAAGAGGGAAGAGGCAATAAGAAAATAATAGGTACAGAGAGATGTCAAAGAAATTAGGAGATTGTACCTGCAAGCAAAGGAATTAGAGCAGAAAGAGCAAGACCAGCTATGGTTAGCTGAAATGGAGGTAAAAAAGTATATAAGCGAGAGATTAACTTTTTATAGGACAGCAAATAGGGGAATATATTTCACTAAGTCATTCATGGCAATAAAGTCATTAGAGATTAAGGTCAGACAACAAAAAGTAGAGAGGGGCATATTTAAAAAAAGGGGGAGTTAGTAGTGTTATAGTTATATGCCAGAGTAGATCAAAGAAGAGTTTCTGAAGTTTTGCTAGCACTATCACAATATGTAATGACTTTTTGTAGCAATTGGATATAACAAAACAAACAGAAAAAAATAGAATTTAAACAGGCTGTTAACAGTATTTGACATAAAAGAAGCAAAGACAGAACAACTAGGTGGACAAACATCAGTGATAGATGGTAGTATGGCAATAGCTATATTGTCATTCAAGAATGGGTTGTATTAGTAAGCAAGGTACTAGCCCACTGGTCACTAAAATGTGAGTTGTATTACTGAACAGGATTCTAAGAGCTGAGGCAGTCCAAGAATCCTGGAAATGAATGTAATTACTACAGTCTTAAGGGAAGGCAGCAACTATCTTCTCTCATACTCCTACAGACTCATATCTATATTGAACCATGACTATTAATTATTTATGTTGATTATATCCAAGAAGTTGGTAAAATGCATGGCAAACTGCATCCCTGGGAAGCAGTGTGAGTTTGTTGGAGGATAAATGATATTTGATAACATAACTAGGACATTGATAATAATTATTGATCCCTGCTGAGTAGAAAGTCTACTATTATTATTGAGCCTGGACACTGAAAGAGCCTTTGATAGGGATGAATGGGAGTAGCTCTTTGAGTTGTTACACCAGATGAGATTCCAAAGGAAATTCCTATAAAAGCAAAATGTAGTTTGGATAAGTATCACAGCATAAGTCATTGCATGTTGGAACTGTCATAGGGAAATTGTATTGAAAAGAGAGACTCACCAGGAATGCCCTCCACTTCCCATTTTATTTAAAGGGAAATTTTATTCCAAAGAGGAATTCAGCAGAATGCCCTCCTTTTCCCTTTTTTTCCAAATTATTTGAAGCTCTTGGAAATAATCATTACAAACTCAAGTATTACAGGATATTATTGAAAAGAAATGTACCCAACGTTTGCTCTATTTGCCTATTACATATTTTAACTTTGAGTAGGTCAGAAGAAGATCTACTTAAACTATTTTATTTGCTTAAGACTGGAAGTGCTGTGGCTTGTAAGATAAGTACTGATTGGATAAAATCAGAACCAATCAGTTTTGTTCCAAGTACCAAACCAAATAGAGATAATTTATACCCATGGAGTCAGGACAAGGTCAAACATTTAAGATGTATGGGTACTAGCTACAGGATCAGGCGTTAGAGATTCAAAGGAAGATGCAATCAATAAAATTAAAGCAATGCTTCAAATACAGAGGGAGTTGATTTCAGAGTTAAAAGGTTGCAATTATCTGTGTTTTTCCAGATAGTTAATATAAGCCAGCCATACAAAATTATACCGGTTGGGGACTTCATTAATTGATTTAAAACAATAATGAAATCCTTTGGGTAGTAGGAGGTAGACTACAAGTAGCATGGAAGAAAGTGATACTTTCCAAATTTTTAGAATGATTGGTAGACTGAGACACAGAGGTATACTGCTTCAAAAGGTGTCTTATTAACAAGAAAAGGATACTGTCATCCATATATCAAGCTGTTTGGAAAAATGATAAAAGTATTAGTATAAGCACAAGTGGAAATGATTGGATTATGTATTTTGAAGGTACAGTATGTGAAATAATCTGTGGGTCATTATTAGATATATTCAATCCAGATATATAGAAGCTCTTTGTCAAATCTTAGCACATTGCCTGAAGGAACTCATCTCAACTGGAGCTGCCATCCAAGGTTGCCAATCAGAAATTTTCCACTGGAGATAGAAATAGTTACAGTGTTGCAGGTTAACTACTAATACTAAATGATAGATTGTGATTCAATTTTAAGGTAAAACAAGTACTAGAAAGATATCTCATAACAATGACTTTTGAGTCAGATTATGCCACTTTGGTAAAAAGAGTAAAAAATCAAGGAAGGCAGGAAGGGAAATGTAGGAGCAGCCATAGATAGCTAATGTATTCAAGCCTATAGCACCTTTTTCCTATAACTCCAGTTAATACCCATAGCTCCTTATGTCTTCCAGACTTTTCTTTGGTCCAACTTTTTAACTAAGTGATTTACCAGATTATAATAGGCAGAAATAGAAAGGGCAAATAGTTATTAATACAGTGACACTAAGATATGCCCCGGGATTCAGGAACGTCTGTTTTCCCATGCAGGAACAGTGTAAGAGCTCTTGCATGGAAAATGGCCACTGAGCAATCCAGGAAAGCGTCATTTTCATGTGCACGAGCGGCCCTACACTGTTCCTGCACTGAAAGCCGTGCGGGATGCAAATCACTTCATTTGCTGGTAAAAACCATGCAAATGAGGTGATGTTGCAATCCATGAAGCCGGCTGGACTCTGTGCAGGAACAGTTTCAGCGCATAAATGTATTCAGTTAGTAACTGAATGGATTTCCGCATCTGAGCAAATGGAGGCAGGACAGCTCATGGAAAGCATGTATTACAGTCAAACACACATGTCAATGGATAAATATAAGGCCATTGACATTAATAAATGTTTATATATTTTTTTTTAAATTAAACTTTTTTTTTGGCCGATCATGGATGTTTAAGCTCAGGGCAGTGGCACACAAACAGTATCGTGCTGAAAAAAAAAAATTAGAAAAGTAAATTTTAAGATAAGTCTGCATTTTGCCATTATAGTCAGTAGCATGTAGAATGTAAACAATACGAGGGAGCACTGATTGTCAAGGGGAAAGGGTCCTTCTATGTGCAGTAACTAAGGATGTACACACTGGGGTATGCAAATGAGGGGAGTTATACTGAACCACAAATTTCCTCAAGGTGTCAGCTTGTATCTAACCATGCAGGTGCAGCAATACAACAGTGCAAGTATAAGAGCTGAATGACTTCATAAGGTGGTGTGTCATGCTGGATGTAAGCTCACTGGAGATCTGTGGACCATGTTTGCCCTTACCTAAGCACAGCTAATGAAGGGGATGTGTCTGAAGTTGTAATGTTTTATTTCATGAAATGCAGAGCGTGTTCGCATTCAGGGAGGGCCATTTCTGCTTAAAAGAGCTTACATTAGCTAAAAGGGTGTGCGCGGTGTGCAGTGGGCCAAAAAAAAACAAAAAAACAGAGGAAATAGCAGAACTGTATACATTTGAGCACTGGGTATGTGCAGCACACTTCGGGGATTGAATAGGGAGGAAGTGAGAAGGGGAAACAGCAGTAGGAAGGCAATCAAGAAGAACTAGCATAGCTGGCAGGTGGAATGTATCAGAATCAGCCAATTACACATACAGCAGCCCAGCACACTAATATAAAGTATGCAAACACCCTGCAGACTGTTTTTTCCCACAAAATCTACACCACCGGTGTACACAGACAGGGGGTTTTAACTAGCAAAAATAACTAAATATGTTAGAGGCTGCTGCTGCTTTACTCTAACAATATGTGCTAGAAACTGAGGGTGGTGAGGAGGAGAATTCTGACAACCGATCCACAGTGAGGAGGAGGTGAAGAGTGCACAGACCCAGGATAACCTATCAGGGCCTACATAAGCTGGAGATAGTACAGCATTATAGGGTGGACAGCGACATTCTACAGCAAATTGTTGAGCTGTGCCAGCTACGCCTTACACGCAGAACTAATAGAGGGGAACCCATCCCAGTGGATACCAAGGTATGTCTAGGCTTAAGAATACTAGCCACAGGTACCTTCCAAAGACCAACTGGGGATATCATGGGGGTCTCACAGGCATCAGCATCCAGGATACTCCACCAGTTCCTGGATGCCATGACACAACATGCCAATGAGCACATATATTTCCCCACTGCCCATGAGGAGCTGACCACACATATGCGTCTCTTCCACCATATAGCAGAATACCCTGAAGTAATTGGTGCTATAGACTGCATGCACATCCACATCAAAGCACCATCTGGTGAGCGGGACAGGGTCTACATAAACCACAAGTACTTCCCGTCCATCAACTGCCAGGTCATGTGTGATGCCCAGGGCATTATCATGAATGTGTGTGCTGGCAGCCCTGGAAGCTACCACAACTCCCACATCTGGCATTGCTCACAGCTGTATCAGGTGTTTGCCAGGGGGGACATCCCATATGGCCATCTAGTGGGGGATGCTGGCTATGCACTAGAGCTGTGGCTGATGACACCCATCAGAAATGCACACACACCCAAACAAGAACACCATAATAAGGCCTTCACACAAACCAGAATCATTGTAGAGCATATGTTTGGGATGGGACGATTCCGCTGCCTGACATATCTGATGAATCCTTGCAGTACTCTCCAGCTACATGTACACAAATATTCATAGTATGTACTATGCTACACAATATGATCCTGCGGAAACAGCTGCAACTGGAACAGCATGGGGCAGGGCCACACAGCCCCCCCACCATTGTCAAGGCCAGCACAGGCACAGCGGGACTCAGAGAAGGAACATCCTGATCCTGCCCCTGTAGGCAAAAGGAGGCATGCACAGTATGCCCAGGCCTTGGTAAAGAGGCAACGCATGGCACACACATTGACACTTTAGGGACTTAGGGATTGATACCTCTCTCCAACTCACACAGACAGTAAATTGGATGCCAGACATGACACTACCTGAGACTTACCATGTATAGGGAGTGTACTATGTGCATCTAACAGAGTCAGCCCTCCACAACTGTCCTCAGTACTGGCCCAGCAACAATGTAAGTCACTCTTCCTATCAGTTACTGAATGGAGTTGTATGTTCTCATACTTGTATGTATGATATGGATGCAAACATGCAAGGGAATTGAGTGGCTGAATGGGATAGCAGCAGACAGCTATATGGGACAGCAGGAAATTCATTAAAAATACTGGTGTCAACATACTAGGTAGCACTACACAAGGTGACATCCCCCAGTGTAGTACATGTGATGGCCTAAAGAACTGTCGGTGTCAATAGGTCACACACATGGATGTCAATGAGGATCACATATCCACCACCAGCCTCACTCAGCAGGACAGGTATAGATGACCATGACGAAAGGCAGGGCTAAGGCCCCCAAATGATGGCAATGGTGAACAGCCCCCCCCCACACCAGACCTACACAGACATACTACAACAGGTCTGCCAGTTGCATTCCAATTTTGAAGGGTAAGAAGTGTGAAACTGAAATATATGCTATTAAGAGCTAACATGTGTACTCTACTGATATGCCTGCTGTCTGCATGATAGGTCACAATACAATATGAAATGGAAGTCAACAGAGTAACTGAAATACCAGTACAGTCATTTCAAATGTTGAAGTATGCAGGTGTGGAACCCCCCCCCCCGACAATCCCATGTAGAAATGCAGTAATGGATGGCGTGCAGCACTCTCAAATGGCCTACAGTCCTCTGGCAAAGGCCCATGCCTTACCCATAATGCCAATGTATGGAATGTCAGGGGGTCCCTACTAACAACCTAACAGTAAACAGAAAACAAATGCAAGGCCATGTTGACAAATGCCAGTAGCATGCCTCCCCATGTCCTACTGCAAGGGCTGTGGATCAGGTCATAAATACTACTGGGATAAAGGCCCAGTTATAGGGATACCTCTGGGATATTGCCTACATAATGTTAGGTGGAGGAGAGAATAATGGGGTAATGGGGGGTGTAGAAGCATGGGTGACACGGAGTGTGTGAAGTCTGAAATGCTAATGTCCACCCATACTACAACCGACTGCAAACCCATGAATGAATAGCCGCAAAACCATTTGTAAACCACAATGTGAAGGTAAACTGACCAGTCCTGCCTCTGGATAACCTGGGTGTATCTGTATAGCTGAGAGGTATGGCCCCAGCAGGATATGGCCATTCCTTGAAGTTGAGAAAAGCACAAGGAGGGTAACCCCAGCCAGCATACTAACAAGGTGCTGCACTATTTACACAGAACCAGCAGTCTATTGTTTGTAGCTACCCCTCCACAATGGCAGGTGTGTGTCAGAATGTGTAAGCTATATGCCTCAGAATATTGATCTCAGCAGCAGTCATGTCATATTTCCTGGTAAATAACTGAGCAAAGAATGATAACAGTCAGTAATCGATGACATGACACATCACAGTGTAAAACAGTACATATGTCAGAATATCTATGCTACAGCCAAACATGTCAGACAAGCAGCACAGACAGCAATAGTTACAGTATCCCCGTATGTTAAGCCCATTGTGTCTCCATCTTGGCAACCTATCTACAGATATCCTGCAGAAACAGTTTGCTAGGTGTAGCTGTAGCACAGAAAACCCTGAACCGGAGTCCAACCCTCCCTGGAATGGATGCACATACTCAGTATAGAAGGTCATACTGGGCATGCTCCTACACTTAGAGAAATGAAGCCCATGTCTCACAACACACTGGACTACAGTTATTGGTTATTCGCAGCTGTCTGTGCACACACCAAATTCTACACCATTGACACACGCACATTGAATAGGAATACACACGCATATCTAAGGCAAACACATTATAATATGTCAAACATACACACACACAGATGTGGGGAAGAGAAAGACAGACAGCGACAGAGAGAACACCATTATGAGGTCTGTCCCACCCACTACACATCCCATTGGCCTATATCACATGATGTGCTGATGTCATTCACTGTAGAAATACCTTTGGTTAGCCCTCAGCCCTATAGTGTCAGAGATACTTCTGATAACTGTGTAACACTACAGTACAAATAGGCATCCATGTAGCAGTTGTGATCTTAGTCCTGTCAAATGTAAAGTTGTGTGTGAGTTTCTAGATGAATGTGGTTGAGGCCATTCACACTCAATAATCTCCTGTACTCCTCCTTTGGCACCGCTGCTGATGTCACTCACCTTCAAAGATACCTTTGGACAGCTTACCAGCATAAATGCTCTGTTGCGCTTGCGATAACTGCGTAATACTATAGTGTAGCAAACTAGTTAGGTAGGAGTTTCAATCCTGATCCTAGCAACTGTATAAATGTGTTTTTGTGAGAGAGTGTGTGTATCCTTGTAGAGACCAGATTTTGTGGTCATTCACACTTAAAACGCTTTCCATACTCCTCCTTTACCACTGCTGATGTCACTCACCTTCAAAGATACCCTGGCACAGCCCTCCAACATGTAAGCTCTATGGTGTTTGTGATAAATGTGGAACAATGTAGTAGCAATAACTACATAGGTATGTGTTTGAATCCCATCTCTGGCAAGGGCTTGTGTGCGTACATTATGTATGTCTGTAACTGAAAGATTTTGGCCCCATTTACACCCACTACATATCTCAGTAACTGACTTTATCAGTCCTGCAGATATCATCCACCTTAGAAGTATCTGTTGCCAACCCTAAATCATGTAAGGTCAGTGGTGCATGTTGTAAATGCATCAAAATAATGGTCCGAAAAGATTGTTACATAGAGGTTTGAACCTCACCCCTTGCAAATATAAATGTGTGTGTAGGGTAAAATACTTTTTGGAATCTCTCGCCCACTACATCACCCAAATGCCAGTATTTACAAGGGCTGGTGATGTTCCTCACCTTAGAAGTATCTTAGAACAGCATCCATCAAATAAGCTCCATGGCACATGTAATAAATACAGTACACTGTAGTCGCACTACAGAGCTAGGTAGTGGTTTGAGTCTCAGTACTGGCAAGTGTGTGTGTGTGTGTGTGTGTGTGTGTGTGTGTGTGTGTGTCATCAATATCCTGTGTGGGGGTAGGTGTGCTTGTGTAATAACAGGATCCAATCGGCGTGGGTTTTGCTAAATTATTATGTTGAGGACCTAGTATGTGTCACAATGTTCACATTACAAGGCCAACAGATGTCATACACCAGATTGGTTGGTGTAGATAATCCACAGCCCTAAATGTGACAGTTTGGATTAGTGAAAAAAATAGGCAACCCTTCTATTACTCAGAGACCACTCGCCACACACACATCATGCACACACTTGGCTAGGCAACAACAACTATATTGGTAGTTCCCCTGCATATTGCCTCACAGATAGTACCCACAGTATGATAGCAGTAGACCACATGCCTGTTGACCACAACAGTGCCACTGTCATCAGAAAGTACTTGTGTTACATCTCCTGACTGTGTGTGTTATCCAGCAAGCAAAAGGACATGGAGCCCTGCTCCATCCCCTCAGTAGCCCAACAAATGTGTACAGTGGTCCTTTTGCCATGTTCCCCACTGGATGCCTGCAACCACTGTAGAGTCTGAATATGTACTGCAAAAAGGGAATACCATGCCTTATACACATGCCCTGTATGGACAGACACCACTAACTCCACTGAATAACCATATCATACTGTCAATGTAGGTGCAATCATGACCTCAGCTACATAACCAGGTCTCACCAAATGAGGTCAGGAATGCTACATCAGAAGATACCAATCTTTTCACACAACATGCCCCAGAGACCTCAAGCACCCTTCCACAAATCAAAGAACATGCATGTGGGACATATGCACAACTCAGACACTGTCCATGTTATGGAATATAGATCACATACATAGGAAGCAGTGCACATCACTGGCCACCCACAATACAAACCTGGATGAGTGGATTGGGAATACAATACCCACCCCTGGGTACCACTCCAGTGACTATACCCCTGAGCCACAACAGGGACTATTGTCATGTGGCCTGATGCCAAGGTATTCACTTGGGCTAGTCTTGTAGAGCCTTCGGGCCCATTCACCTACTACACACCTATGGAGCAATGAACCTATGGAACTCAGTACTGGCAAGTGTGTGTGTGTGTGTGTGTGTGTGTGTGTGTGTGTGTGTGTGTGTGTGTGTGTGCGTGTGTGTGCGTGTGTGCGTGTGTGTGTGTGTGTGTGTGTGTGTGTGTGTGTGTGTGTGTGTGTGTGTGAATAGTAATCCCATAGTGTTTGGTTAATGAATATCCCCTTTAGCTGTGGTTATTAACAATTGGAGGTGTGTCCAAACCAAAACATGTACCATTCTCCATTCTTGAACAGATGTTGTATATCAACATGTACCTATGTACAGCCCTCAGCCCTATAATCTGAGGCATATGCAATCACTGTGTTACAGACTAGAAATTACCGTGCACATACTGTACCCTGCCTATGACATGGTGGATGTGTCACCACACTGCCATACCCTATGGCCTTGCTGCAGGACCACATCCTGATGACAAACAGACACAGAACAGACATGGGATACAGCATGTGAGAACACATTCACTCAGCACTTCACTTGTGGGGGGAGAGAGGGGTAAAGCTGGCACTGAATGTGTTGCCAAGACTGTAGCCAATATCTGTTGTCTCAGGATAGGTATTAGCTTTGTGCAGTAACTCGCAGCACTTGTGTTTAATGCTGTGGAGGTTGTTGATGTAACTATCATGGCTGTTGTGACTGTCATCAGTGTCTGCTGCATTTCTGCTGCTGTAGATGCCTGTCAGGGACTTCATGAGGGATCCAAAGTTGTGTTTGAGGCTAAGGGAGTTTAACAGTCCTGGAACACCATCTTTCCCTGCAACAGTGTCCTCCTCCTGATGTACACTTCAGTAATGGCAAGGGACCATCACTTTGTCTCCCAGTGTTTGGAGGACAGTGGCTGGGTTCTGTTGGCCCTGACTAGTACCATACATTCATGTGCCTGTTTGTACAGTGCCTATGTGTATGATTCCACAGTCATGCAGCTACATCCCATTGCCATGGGTGCAGTGAAGACATTCACCCCTGCTTTCATGGCTGCAAAGTCAGCTTTGGAGAGTTTTTGCAGGTAGTTATCTTTGTGGGGGGGGGCTGACATATTGAGTTCCATGTTGATTACAGCCTGTGTGAATTGCTCCATGCAGGGATTAACATCTAGGGATGAGCATTGGTCCCATATTTAAGTGGTCAACAAAGGTCATCCTCTACCATGGGTCAGTATGAGCTGGTCTAGGGTAATGGAAATGATGAATCCCAGAAGTGCTGGGCCACTGTATTGCCAATTGGCTACATTCCTCAGGTGATGGAGGGGTAGTTGAAGACTCGTACTATGTCAATGTTGCATTGGACCATCAGAGATGGCATGGTGTTGAAGAATGTGCATTGACTGTCTAGCGACATAGATTTGGACCCATAGCAGGCTTGGTTTGGATAGCAAGATTACCCCAAGGTTGTTGTACCAGAAGTAGCTCCAATGCATTATGATGGGATGCTAGTCTGGAGGTTTTCCTATCTATAATGAATATGGAGAGACCATCAGCTGTGGAGGTGTGGTGTGGTCCATGTTTGGGGGCTGACAGCTGTGGAATGCATCATAGCCTGATACTGCAGGTCTGCCGTCTGCTGCTGTGAACCACTTCTCCATCACATCAGACATGTGTCCTCCACTCCAACGACTGCTATGAGTGACTGCATCCTGACAGTTAGATGTCCACTGTTGAGCAGCATGACCCTCAGATTACATATATGTGTAGCTGTTATGGTGGTAATAACATTAGGATCACTGGCTAATATGGCACCATAGCAGTGGCAAGACAATAAGTTAGTACCTGGCAACCCAGTGGTGACATATGTAGGACATCCATGACAAGTCATTGGGTTCTGTCAATTATGTCATCCCAAGCAGAGAGGTTCTGGATCCCCTGAGAATGACACATAACACATAAGCCAATGTTGCAGTCAGTAATCTGTTGATAGTATCACAGCGTCATTCTGGGTGACAGCAGTACACTGCCCATGGCTACTGTCACACTTGCCTGGACCACATAATCTGAGAGTTAAACCATGTCAACTGTCATGTAATCCAGAGAGGTGTGTCCCAAGTCATTCACACCCACATGGATACAAAGTGATACACATAATTGTTATGGAGTGACATGTCTGGCTGTGTCAAGTGTTAGATGCTTTCATGTGATAGATATTTGGCTGTTACCTGCTCCATATTCAACTTATTGAGTGGGATGTGTATGCCTCAGTATTGAGTTACCCATGATCACTGTATTGTGCAATGTGGTTAGATTTAGGAGCTTAGGATGGGGGCACACTGTGTAGGATAAATATGTGTCCCTTGGCATGTGCCATGTTGTGGTGTCTGAGTCAGTGTCTGCCTTGCTGGTCTGTGCTGTTTGGGTAAATGTCCATTGAGTGCCTCTGGGAAGGTGGGTGTTTGGCTTTTTTACTGTGTGTCATGGCTGTCAAAGTGGGTGTCATGGTAAGCTAAGTGTTCCACATGGTGTGGTGCAGGTGGTGATCTTATCCTCTTGACCTGCTAACCCAGTCTTTGCTAGGGAGTGCATATGTCCACATTGAGTGATATATTGGTAACCCTAACAGGTCTGGGTGTTTATAGTTTAGAGGGGAGGGTTGTCTGTGTACATGAGGCAGTTGCAGCAGTGCCCCAGAATGGACAAGTACACCAGGTTAATGGGTGAAAGCACAGATAACTGCCCTTCAAACATGCCAGGAGGGGTAGACATAACTAGCAAGTCCTGGGGCTACGTCTGTGATGAATGAATAATGCTGATGGCTGCCAGATGTGCCACACTTCTAGATATACTAACCTGGTGAAGTGCCAAGCCATAATGCTAGTTGAGGTGCAAGCCAAAAAGAAGTAGCATGATGTATGGGTGAAACAGAAGGCAGACTGTCTGCTACCTGTAATACTTTATCACAGCTGAGCAGTTATCAGCAGCTTTGGCCATGTGAAAACTGAGTAAACTATGTAGTGTGTGCGGTAACTGTGTAACACTATAGTAGACATATCTAAATAGACAGGAGTTTTAATCCCAGCACTGGCAAGTGTGTGTGTGAATCATGTACTGTCTGTCTCATGCCATTTTTGAACTGTATACTACCCTTTACGCTTCCCTTCACTCCAATTTAGTAGATCTGTTGATGTCATCCACCTTAGGGGTACCTTTGGAAGAGGTGGAAATGCATAAGCTCTGTGATTCATCTGATAAATGTGTAGCACTATAGTAGGAACACCTAGATAAGCAGGAGTTCTAATCCTAATGCTGGCGACTGTTTGTGTGTGTGTGTGTGTGTGTGTGTGTGTGTGTGTGTGTGTGTGTGTGTGTGTGTGTGTGTGAGAATCATATCATGTATGGCTTATACCATTTTGATGTGTATACCGTACATGGCTGGTGACCACCTCCCAAAGATATACCATACATGGCTGGTGACCACTTCCACTGCCATTACTTTATATAGTGTGGTGACAGCATCTGCCTCACATGGAGCAGGTTAAACCAATTTACAGTCTTCTGTACAGAAGTGTCTGGAACATCCATATGTTTGAAACCTAGACATGGTCAGAAGTGGTCTGTGTGCCTTAACAATGCCCATGTATGTGATATTATAGCCAAATAGGCCACAGTGAGGGTACTGACACACATATCAGCATGAGGTATCATACCTGACTGAAACATCATGCTGATAAGATGTCTGCCGCCTTCACAGGCGGCCAGCCTTGTAGGTGCAATACATGAGTCCAGATGCTTTGTTTTACAAGTGAACTGTACCTGTTATGGGTCACATTAAAGGCTGGAAGAGGTGTGGACTGTCATATTGTGGTCCTAATTAGTATGTAACAGGAACACCTTGCATCTTACGAGGGGTGTGTACATAATTTATATTCACTGTATAGTAGTAATATGTCACGCATGACCTTACCTTAGGCCATTTGTCCAGCACAATTTGCTGGCATCTATCCAGACATCTTGGTACTGACAAGTTGTGAGGTATGCTACAGGAATGTTGAGTTTACATCAGATAGGCCGCAGTGGTGACCACTGTGATGCAATACAGTTAACCCCAGCACAAGTGAACATGCACAACAAGCAATATAGCTATTACATAAAGCGATATAGCTATTACTGATGGTTATGTGCATGGTAAATTGCATGCACTTCTCATGCCTGGGGTATTGCCAGGCAACAACAGAACAATGTCATGCTCACCAGCTTAAGGCTGCTATCCGGTATGCAGATCAGAGGGTCCTAGGCAGTTGTGAGAGGGTGTTATTGTCAGCAGACGCACATATGGCCTTGGTACAGGATGGATGCAGCATATCTGCATATCTACAGTACTAACCCCAATAATATACAACATAGATGTGCACCTCTGTGCATTAGAGAATCCCATCCACAATTGCAATCGGGCCCAACACATGCATGTAGATGCAATGCAGATACATGTATGTCTGATACATTAGTGTACTAATCCCCACTGGGCCCTTACCTGCACGCTCCTCATCCAGTGTGTGTGTGTGCAACCCACCTCCACAATGCTTCCCTCAGCTTCATGGCCTGTGCGTTCAGCGTGTGGGCCAAGTGTGGTGAGCAGCTCCTCAGTGGGTGTCAATGGAGGCTGGATGGCTGGGCTCCCACCTGTGTCTAGCTGGTCCCTTGCTACAGCAGCAGCCCATTAAAGGGCAAGGCATTTGAGGTCGGTGGCCTGAAGTTCTGCTGTGCATTCCAGCATCATTTACCCTGTGGACCTCATTCTTCCACAGGACAGTCCTCTCCCACATATCTTCTGCTCTCTGTCCACATACAGGGCATAATGTCCAATCACATACTGGGTGATGATGTCTGTTCCCCAACAGAGAATGCTGGTAGGCAAGCACTCTGCATGTTACCTGGAAGACAGGAACAGGAAAAGGTCACAGGACCCCATACGGTTGTCAAAATGCACATCAAAAGTGGATATTACTTGCAAAAAATCCAGACTACCCTGGAAACCTCCAAGCTATCATGGCTATAGCAGCTTGCCTTACACACCTGTCCCAGAGCTATTTTATTCCCCTCAGTGTTGGACACATGATTGTATAATCCTCTATCCTCCATTCATTTCTGTGTAGAGGGTTGACAGTGGTCATCTTCCATGTGGATGGTGTGTGGATGGTAGCAGGTCTGTGTTTGACTGTGGTGTGTGATAGAGCTCTGAGCACATGCCTGAGTTCATGTAGGAGGCAGACACTGATGGTAGTATGCCTCATGGAGATATGCTGCTGTTGCCATCAGTAGGCAATATGTACATGCCCACCATTGCTGTGGAGAGGAGTGTGGTTGATTTGCATATGTACATGTACGACTGGGGTGGACAGGGTGGCGATGGTTCCCACCTAACCTATGTGATGCAGGTTGCCTATATCCATGGCATGTGTGTATGAGGTGTTCTTTACGCCCAGAACAGGGTGAATTGTGTTGTTTCATCTGAGGCTTTCAACATATGTGGAGACACGGCTGCAGTTGTCCTTGGTGGTGTGGATATGTCTGATTCATAGTCATAGTCAGCCTTACAGGACATCACCTGTGAAGTTACCTGCTTGCACAGATATAGGAGGACTTGCTTCAAAGTTGTTGCCTGCACCTATGTGTCCCTGTACACAACAATGTAGCAACCTATTATGTTTTTTTTGTATTGCTGCTGTCCACCAAAAGGGATTACTCTACCTTGGTAGAGGCTGGATATACAGGTCAGGTACTGCTATATCCATATAGCTACAGTGGATACAAAGGGTACACACCCCTGATATACTGCCTGGTATTTGTGCAATTGGAACATGACACCACAATAACTCATTTCATAACAATTCCCACATGTACTGTGACCTATAGCCTGTATAATTCAATTGAAAACATAACAATCTGGTTTGTGAAAACATATGGAAATAATACTCAGTACAATAAGCCAGTTGAATGAATGTGCACACCCTTAAACTTGTGTATGCACCTCTTGAGATGGTTACAGCATTCATCCATCTTGGTCTGGACTCTAACATCGTGGCACATCTTCACTTGGCAATAATTGCTCACCTTCCTAGAAACACCATTGATTGTATTGCAATGGAATTGGACAGGTTAGGGGTCATATTCAAGATGAGAAACATTTTAAAATGATGTTCTGTGGTCTGATTGTCATACAGCACACAAGCCTGGCATTCCAACAGGGGTGTCTGCACTTGTGATATCCAGTGTATATAGGCATTGATATAGCTGGTAGTGGTAGGCATGGGCAGGGGCTCATAACACAGGTGGACACTTCTCTGATTAACACCTGATAATCATGCCTACTCCAGTACCCACATCAGTGTCAGGGCAATGCAACCAAAAGTAGCTGTACACATATATGTCTGTTGTATGCACTGACACTGATATAACACACATGTGCAACATGCACAACCTATTTACCTGGCTGCTTGAAACCTATGTGATTAGTTCTGTGCCTTCCAGCTGAACATATGCATACATACATGTGCTCAGGGGATACCTGGTATACATTTCTGTTGTATGTTAGTATGGCACACTGTAGTTGCAATCTTGCCGCTCAATCATAGTTCTCAATCTGTTACAGCAGTACGTCTGGACAATGGCACACATAAATGGGTGTCAAAGAGGACATCAGTATTGATACTGTATTAATATAGCTACACCATTAGTACATTGATTGCACAGTAAGGTTTGACATCACTGTGATAACCTGGAATATGTCCAACAGTCATAAGTAGGCTATTATGTTACAATGTCATTGCTCACAGACCTGCCAATGGTTTGGGTGACATAACACAGGTATATGTGTATGTGACTACAGATATCAGCCACAATGTGCTTATTGATTAGCAGAACACTGTACAGTTTAATGTTATTAAGTTAATATATCACATGCAGTTCAACACACATGTCTGCAACAGTACTCTACTATGCACATGCCATCTACAGGTGTCTTAGCTTTACAAGGCAAAGATGTGTCGTACTCAGAATCACAGGTAACATGGATTTGGAAAATATCACATTAACTGGCCTAGAAGTGGCACAGTCACAACTGTTTGACAGACACCCCTGCAGATGTCATATGTGAGATGTTCTTTCACAGGTGTGTCAGGCTCATGAGCTGTGTTCCCACCTCACAACCTCTCAGAGCATCACATCTGGACAATGCCTAAAATGATGGGGGGATAAACAGGGACAGACTTTAAATATACCTGTTACAAACATAGGAAGTTCGTAGAATGATACATTTAGCATTACGGCAAATATTCTTAAGGATGTGGAGTCTTAAACTCAAGCGTTTGTCATTACCTGATGACTTCAATCCTCAGTTATGTGCCAGAAAAGTACAGATCTCAATAGGAACAGACAAAAATACATGATGGTAAACTGTGGACTTTCTGTGAAGATCTGTACAGTTGAGAGGCATGTCTGTGATATCTCCCATTGCAGAGAGGGCCAGATGCTATGGCAAGAGCATCTGTTTAGCAGGACATTAGTACAGCATGTCTTGTTGGGACATATATTCCACCAAATCATATTTCCCATTATTACAGACCAAGTACTAGATTCAGTTACTTGCTGACATGTTTCACTTACCTTTTTTTCTTTTTTGCCTTTTCATTTTATGTCTCATTTGTTATTTCCCTCTCTCTCCCTATGCACTACAGGGATAGAGCTGGTTTGAATAGGTGGCAGCATGGCTTTTGTAGGTGATGCTCATGACCAGGTGATGGCCTCTGCACCTACTGGGTTTCCCCACTTGCTAATTGCATAGAGAGCAGCTGTGTAGTTCTACCAATAGCAAATGTCATGGCAACACACTCCTATAAATGAGGACTTACTTGTGAGGAAGACATCCTGGAGTTGTGTGGGCTACTAACTCTTACAACAAGACTTGTGGAGACAAGCCAACTAAATGGTGAGGAAGGTTCAAGACTTAGGAGCAGAATGTGAGTTTTGCTGTAATATGTTGGGAATACTGATAGTTTAACAGGGTTTGTCTACACATGCAACTTCTGCGTGGCTTTCAGTCTGACAAAGTTCTGTCTCTGCATTGCTCTCAACTGTAGGGCCATCCACATAATGGCCACAAGTTAGCCTGTTATGTATGGGCTGTTCCCCAGGCAGGTGTTGTCCTTGGCAAATCAGTAGCAGACTCTGGTGATTGCATTATGTAGATGGTAACATCCATTTTTTCTGAATTTATATCCCTCAGAAAAGATATGTTACAACAAACCCTGTAACACCAGCAACTTTCTCAGTATATAACAGCAATATTTCATGTATGGTTGTGTATTTGGGCTTCTGCCCACTAATTATGTCAGGCATTGTCCAGATGTCATACAGTAGTAGGTGGATAGGTATACTGGTCTATGATTATTTACTGCTGTAATTCCTGCTGAGGGGAATGGCTGGGAAACCTATGAAAATGTCTGTTCCTCAGTGAGATGCTACATTCATAAAAGGACAGTTGTTATGTACAGGCTTCAATGCATTAATATTAACAGTGATACTTTATCCTGTAGGGGGTTAAATAACAAGTGAAATTAGAGACTCTGTATTCAGTTATGTAATTAGGTGTTAATTGGTTCTTGGGATTAAGCCATGTATTTCTGGTGATGTTTACTCCTTGAAGGCTTTGGCCAAGACATCAGAGTTTAATAAAAATGTGTGAATTACAGGCTGGTTGTATTTTTCTTTGCTATATTCAGACATTTTATTTGTTTTGCTAAGAGATTGTTGTATGTCTGGCCATTCTGTATGGCCTATCATGATTTTGTAGCAGTGTATTGTTCACTCATTTATTTGGACTGTGGGGGTGGCGGCAGATGTGAATGTCATGGGTCCTTTTGTATCCAACTGTGCATGCTTCCCCAGTTGTGGGTGGTCTATCAATATAATATGTTTGTATGGGCATATATGTGTGTGTGTGTGTGTGTGTGTGTGTGTGTATATATATATATATATATATATATATATATATATATATATATATATATATATATATATAATGTATATATATCTATATATATATATATATATATATATATATATATATATATATGTATTATATATAGGTTCATAGGTTCATAGGTTCATACTAGGCTATCTGCCCGAGGGCATTTATAAGCCTAGCCCATAGTTTTGTGGCTTACACCACCCCTTAGTTTGGAGAAACTATGCCCATTATTTAGCTGTGCCTCTGTCGAGCAGTGACACTGAGGTAACCCCTGGGGTGTATCTGCGATCTCCCATCCATTGGTCAAGATTCCTCTTGAACAAGGCCAGCGAGGTGCTCTGCCTCACATAAACCGGGATTTTGTTCCACAGCATAGGGAGTCTTTGGGTGATGAATCTATCCCTCCAGCACGTCCTATTAATAACCGTGTCGAGGTTTAAGTCACCCACCCTTGTGGCTCTGAGGGATCTAGATTTTTTGAGATGAAGCATATTCATCAAATCTGGGTTTGACATGGCCTTGTATGTCAGGCATAAGTCACCTCTGAGCAAGCGGTACGCAACTGAATATAACTGGAGTTCTTTCAGTCGTGCAGCATAAGACAGATTTTTGAGACCCTTTATCCTATTGGTGAGGAACTTTTGTGGCCTCTCCAGCTGCTGCAAGTGTCGGGTCAGATACGTTCTGAATGGGGCGTTGTACTCGATCATTGGTCTGATGAGTGATGAGTATAGGGAGACTATGACTTCCCTTGATCTAGATGTGAATCCCTTCATGATAAGGTGGGCAATGTAGAAGGTCTTCCTAACTACTTTAGCAATATGAGTGTCGAATGAAAGGCTACTGTCAACCTGGGTTCCCAGGTCCCTAATAACTTCTTCTGTGTTCAGGGGATTGCCACCTATATGGTAGCTAGGGGTAACCTTATTTTTCCCGAAGGGTATGACTATGCATTTCTTGGCATTTAACTTGAGGCCATGGCTCTGGCACCAGTTATCCATTTCTGTGAGACCCTTCTGAAGGATATCTGTGTCGGATGTGTTCTCAACAACAGTGCCCAGTTTGCAGTCATCTGTGAACTTTGTCAGCCATAACCCTCCTGTGTTTGCTTGTACTTCAGAAAAGTAGATGCCAAACAAGAGTGGGCCCAGGACTGAGCCCTGTGGGACACCACTTGTGACAGGCTTAGAGTTTGACATGGCGCCAGCAACTCTGACCCTGTGGGTTCTGTCACTCAGCCAGTTTGCAACCCATCTTGTAATGTATGGGTTTACATTTAAGTTGATGAGTTTTTCAATGATACCCGAGTGGGGTATTGTATCGAAAGCCTTTGCCAGGTCTAGGTAGGCTGTATGGACTGCCTTTCCATCATCAATGGCCTTGGTGACTGTTTCGAAAAAGTCAACCAAGTTTAAAAGGCATGATCTGCCTTTGACAAAGCCAAACTGGGTTGGATCCAAAGTCTGCAAATTCCCTATGTCTTTATTTATGAGATCCATTATGATCCTTTCCATGGCTTTGCAGATCAGGCTTGTCAAGCTAATGGGACGGTAATTTCCAGGGTCGGTGGAGGCACCGCCTTTGTGGAGTGGGACCACAGTCGCTGTGCGCCACTCCCTGGGTACGTATCTGGAGGTGAGACTAAGATTAAACAGCTGTCCTAACTGTGGGTTTAATTCCTCATTGAGTTCATGGAGCACACAGCTGGGGACACCATCAGGTCCCATGGATGCTGTGTTCTTTGCCTTGGAGAGAGCAGTTCTCACCTGAGCGTTAGCGATGTTTGGGGGGCTACAATCATTTGGTATAGATATCTCTTCTTTAGGCGGGGAGGGTGGGGAGAAGTTTGCACTGAACCTGTCAGCCAGTATGTTGGCAATGTCTGTAGGATCAGTAATCTTCACATCATTTTGAACTAATTCTGAGCATATCTGGGAGTTTCCTCCTAGGTTTCTGACATAGCTAAAGAATGCCTTATGGTTGTCTTTAGAGTCCTTAGCTATTTTTTTCTCAAAATTAGCTTTGGATGATTTTATGTGAGCTCTTAGCTTTGTACTTATAGTGATCAGCGGTGTCTTACCTTTTAAGGATTTTGCTCTATCTTGTAGTAGCTTTCTCCTTTTGTTGTAGAGTTTGTTTATGGCTGGGGTCCACCAGACTGGACACTTGCCTTTGGTACAAAGAGTCTTTGTTTTGCTTGGGATTGCCTGATCCATGCAGCCCTGCAGGTGCTGGTAGAAGGCATTTGTAAGTGATTCAGCGGTTTGAGTAATGTTAACCGCCGGCTCAGGGCGCTTAAAGGAGACCACACTAGCCTTTAGAAGTGTGAAGTCGGCTTTAGAAGTTCTTTACTGTGGTCTTTTTCATTTCGGTGGGGCGGATGAGGACCTCCAGCGAGATTAGTTTGTGATCAGATCTCACCAGTGAGGGGTATACTTCTGGCGTTGAACATTGTGCTCCCATGTTCGTGATGATGAGATCAAGTATGTTCTCTCCTCTTGTGGGGATGGTGACTAGTTGTTCCATGGCATTTGAGTTTATGAATTCCAGGAACTTTTGGGCTAGACTGTTTGGGCTTGAGTAGTGTTCCCAGTCTATATTAGGGTAGTTGAAGTCACCTAGTATGATGGTGTTCGGAGATACATTTATCCCCTCCAGTGTTTTCAGGAAGGCCATATGAGGTTCCTGAGTTTGCGAGGGTGGCCTGTAACATGCTACAATTTGCAGAGCAGTCTTGCCTATGGTTAATTGCACCTGGATGGTCTCCGATGCATCGTGCGATGCCACCAATCTTGAGGTGTGGGTGTCCTTGATGAATATGGATACCCCTCCTCCTTTCTTGGTATTGTCCAGGTTTTGTGGCCGGAACGCATGATATGAGGTAAAACCTGATAGTGCTGGGGTGCTCTCAGGAGCCTTGAACCAGGTTTCTATCACAGCACAGACATCGATGTTCTCCATACTGAGAAGGGCCTCGAATGCGTGCATCTTGAGACTTCTGGCATTGAGCAGCATTACCCTTAGTTTTTTTCTTTGTTTTGTTCTAGGGTGGTAGGTTTAGAATTTGAGCCTTGCCTAAAAAAGGCACTATGGGGGTGGCAAGAGCCTTTGCCAAAATCTGGAATCCCAGGGGTGACAAGTGCAAGCTGTCCCTTACGAAGCAGCGTGGCTTGTCCAGCATGTCATCCCAGGCAGACAGACATTGGATCCCCTTTGAATGACACCAGAGTTTAAGCCAATTGTTAAAGCTGATCATCTTATCTCTGTATTGTGGCATCATTCTTGGTGAAGGTAGGATACTGCTCAAGGTCAGGGTCATACCTGCCTGGGCTACATAACCAGAGAGCTCCTCTATGTCTCTTTTCATGTAGTCCAGGGAGGTACGTCTCAGGTCGTTTACACCAGCGTGGACAATGATTGAGTCATACTTGTACCTGCTGTTGAGAGACCTGAGTGCATGCGTTATGTGGCGGATTCTAGCACCCGACAGGCAGCTTACTGTGACCTTCTCCTTACTCAGTCTGGTGAGCGGGACGTCAGTGTGTCTGACTATGGAGTCACCAATGACTAGTGTGTCTGGCATAGTGTTTGGCCTTAAGGGCTGTGACTGCTTGACACTCTGACTGTGTGGTCTATGTGATGCAGGTGTTGTGTTCTGAGGTGGTAGTTGTTTGGGTGTCTGCTTTGGTGGCCTCTGCTGTTTTGGTAGATTTTTGATCAGAGCCTCCGAGTATGTCTTTGTGTGTTTATGTGTATGATTTGAGGTTGTGATGGTATTATGTGAGACTGGGTCTATAGTGTGTGTGGTTACCTTCTCCTCCTGTCTGGTCTTGCCAGTCCTATGTTGAGAGAGCTCAGCCTCCAGTTTGGCCGTATAGTTGCATCTCTCACATGTATTTGTGTTTTGTGGGAGGAGGAGAGGGTTGTCTGTGTACATGAGGCAATTGTAACATTGCCTCAATAATCCCAGGTTCACCAGCTGAGCAGGAGAAGACATTAGCAACTGATCCCTCGACATGCTAGAAGGAATAGACAGAAAAACTTAAAAAAAGGTTTTGGGGGATGTGGGTGACCGAGAAATGGGGTTTGCTTTTTTTGGGGTACTTTCTATAACAAGAGTGATGTATCGAGGTGATAAGTACTGTAGGAGCAAGTGCTTAGCTATACAGATAGAGAATAGTCTACTTGGGAGTCAAGTAGAGATAATTTATAGTTGTAGGATACACTAAATAGATATATGTATATATATCTATATCTATATCTATATATATATATATATATATATATATATATATATATATATATATATATATATATATATATATAGTACTTAAGTATAATGCAACCAGATTTTAAACCTGGTGTAATTGCTAATATTATTGCAAAATGACTTTATAGTAAACTGAAAAGGGGTCTGTGCACTGAAAATCACTATTGTCTCATGTGGGTTCCAAACGAGGAACAGGAATAACGGCCAAATTCCTCTTTTTGGGTAGCGCTTTAGCACTGTAATGTAATGCAAATGAAAAACAGCAGGGAAGAGAAATAATGCAGCATTTATCACATAAACAAGCCCAGATTCTTCCCTGGTGAAATGTAATTATCACAGTATTTACTCTTACTGAAGAGTCATATCAGAAAACCGATTCCCAGCAAAATAGAAATCAGTGAATGGCATGTAAACAACATGGGCTTTGTAGTCTGTCTTTAAACGAAGCATGTTACAGTCGCTCGCAGCCCTATAAATACCAAAACACAACTTTTAAACAACACATCAGTGCAGGGAAAAAAAAATAACCAATTGCCCGCCTTACTTCAGCCCTCCATGAAGTCAGCCCAAAAGAAAATGGGTAGAAATGCATGTTTAAAGACACACATTAATCACAATCCCGAATAGCTGCTCCTACCGGCAAGCTGCTGCAGTACGCCTTAATGAAACTTCCCATTCCCTCACGGTGCTAAAGGATGATACCCATGAAGAATATTTTCTCCGTTGTTCCCTTTCTGTTTCACAAACAATGTGATAAAAAGTAATTTGGAGTTTACACACCCCATTTCACTGTAACATGAAGTAGTTTCCTTCTAAATTTAGCAATGAGGGTGAGTTCCAAATCTGGTTGCGATAATAAGTAGAATATATATATATATATATATATATATATATATATATATATATATATATATATATACATATATATATATATATATATATATATATATATATCTCTATATATATCTATATATATATATATATATATATATATATATATACATATATATATATATACACACACACATATATATATATATATATATATATCTCTATATATATCTATATATATCTATATATATATATATATATATATATATATATATATACATATATATATATATACACACATATTCAAATCCCTACTGATGGGTAATGAGAAACTCATAGGCTTTTCAGTGTCTTCGTTATCAGCAGAGGTAGTAGAAAATCCATACTTCAAAATTGGTTGGAGTTTGGTATGTTTTTTCTTTTCTGATTTCCTCCCTAATAGTAAGAATCAGTTCTAGTGGATAATGTCTCACTCAGTAAAAACAACTCAGTCAGAAAGTCTGACTCTTGTTCACACAACAAATCATCACTAGTTAGCCTGGATACCCTGTTAAATTGACCTTTAACAACGTTTAGCTTCATAAAGAGTGGGTGCTGACTTTGAAAATCCAAATAATTATTTCTAAACATCTCTTTTCTATGAATGGAGGAGGACAATTCACTAGTGATTTTATTAATCTGTAGATTAGTGTCCAAGAAAGAAACATAGTCCCCTTTGTCTGCTAACACAAATTCAAGAAACCCACTGCTCTCTGATAGGGATTCAATAAACATTTTAAGTTGATGTTTGGTCCCTACCCATATGAAAAAATTTCTCATCAATAAAACATTTGTACAATTTCATTAAATGGAACCTTGGTAGGTGAACTAGCGTATCCAACTCCCACTCACTGAGAACAATGTTCGCGTAGGCCGGTGCCATTTTCCATCCCATGGCTACACCTCTAACCTGCCTATATAGGACATTATTAAAATAGAAAAAATTATTGTGTAACACCAGGATATTAGGGTATAAAGGGTATCAATCTTACCTTTGGGGAATTTAGCGAATTTGTACAAAAAATGTTTTATATCATTCAAGCCCTCAACGTGGGGAATACTTGTATATATAATGCTACCACATCTAAGGTGACCAGAATACATTTGGAAAAGTCAAAGTCTACTTTGTGTAACTCATTCAAAAAATCCCATGAGTCTCTGGTATAGTAAGGGGGTGGCTTGAGCAACAGGATTTAGAACAAGGTCAATATACTCTGCAGTTCTCTCAGCCTTAGTTTTCTTATTGGATACAATCAGTCTAAATGGTGTGTTATTAACATTCTTATGCACTTTTGGAATTCCAAATAGCTTACCCAATCTAGGATTGGGAGTGAACATAAATTGGAATTCTTCCGTAGAGATGTTATGTTTTTTCTCTAGTCCAATTAACACTTCATCTATGTGTTCAAACTGTCTATAAACTGTGTCAAGTGACACTTTCTCATAAAAAGATTCATCTTTTAAGACTTCCTCACTTTTATTTACATAGACATCCTGTTGCATAAGGACCAACCCTGTCCCTTTGTCGGCCTTCATTATTCTGAGATTTTTATTGTTGGACAATTCTTCTAGAGCTAAAGTCTCTGCTCTGTTTAAGTTAAACCAATTGTTATCGGGTTTAGAGGTAAGGGTTTTTCTTAATTCATGTTCGCATACATTCAAAAAGGTAGCTAAGTATTGTGCAGTAGTGGGTTGTAGAGACTCTTCTTTCTAGAAAAACTAAGTTAATATGATTTCTGTTGTCATGGTGGATGTTGGAAGACTGGGAAAGATTAGACAACTGGGAAAAATCTTCCTGAACATCATCTTCTCCTAGGTTAACTTTCAAATTAAGTTTATGAATGTAGATTCTGAGATTAAGTAAAATGTTAGAAAGATTTCCTCTCTGAGAAGGAATAAAAGTCAATCCTTTGTTCAACACACTTAAATGGGCAGGAGACAACTGAAAATTAGAAAGGTTGAAAACTGATGTAGGGGCTTTAAATGTTGTTGAAAATACTTCAGTCGTAAAACCTCTAGACAGCTGTACCACAGATACTATCAAATTTCAGAGAGGTCTCTAGAATTTGCAGTATGATTAACAGAAGAAGTTTCAGTATCATTAAACTTTCCTGCAGAAGACGTACTTGGCAAACATTCAGCTCCATTAATGGAACTTTCTGCAGATTGGTTACCAGCACACATCCCAATAAAAGGCTCGTCGGAAATACTACATTCAATTCTTTGGAGAAAAGTATCAGAATACTTCATTTGATGCTGTGGCTGCTTCTGGTTTGCATATGTCTTGGTGTGATGGTTTGCATCCTTGATAACTTTCCTCTTCTTCTCCCTCTCATTCTCCCTCCCCTCATCCCTCTTATTTGGGAGTTTGAAACCTGACACATCTCTGTCCATGAATCCACAGGAACGCCTGGGGCTAAAAAAGAAGTGGAAGGAGTGACAAAATATTTGATACCTGTGGTTCTAAGAGCAATGTCATTATGGGCAAAAAAACCCTCATTAGTACTAAGAGTGGATGGGCAGTGACAACAGAACCAGTTACTACACCACTAGAGGAAGGTGGATCCTGAAGTTTAGATAAAGGAACAGACACCCTAGGGGAATTTAAGTGAAACACATTATGAACTGGTCTGTTACTACCTAGGAAAGGAGAAAGGTGTACTCTAACTAATGGACACTGATTGTGAGAACACCCTTTCACTTACCCTATTGAGAAAATGTGGATTGCTTGATATAGTATTTGGATTGCTTGAGATAGTATTTGGATTGCTTGATATATTAATTGCAGACCAACTCTCAACATATCCAACATTACTTTGGTCTTTCTCAAATCTATTCCATCTACCCCTTTCAAATCCTTTTCTTCTACCTTTCCCATAGGCTGTACTATAAGGAAAATATTTAGGAAAATAGTTGGAGTTAAAGACCCTTTCACTGTCCCCAATGCAGTGACTACCATAACCCCTAATCCTTCCTGACGACTCTCGCTGACTATTATTCAGTCCATGAGAATCAAAAGCATTTTGCTGAATCAAAAACCTATTTGCTCTAACAGGATATGCTAAGCCTTTCATGTATTGAACTTGATCCCTATGTAGTTTCTGTTTTTTTCTATTAATTCCTGTTGCCACATATCTCGTAATTTTCGGTGTTATGGTGTCATATAATTGTTGAAAGGCACACAATTGAGGATGTTGTATAACTCTAGAATTTAAGGCTGTAATTTCATCTTTAAGTACGTTTAAAGCCTTCTCATTGTCTTGCACTAAAACTTCTAAAGCCTTCAGCCCAGCCTCATTATAAATCTGTTTCAGTTCTTTGTGTAGGTCTAAATTATTTACAGCTCTGTTGGGGAACTTGATAATTCTAAGCCCCTTAGGAACAATTCCTTGATAAATACAGGTGTTAAGATATTGTATGTCCACTTCTATGTTTTTATAGGACATAAGCTTCCTTTCTAGTTTGAAAATTAAAGGTCTGCATTCCTCTATGTTATTCTGTAAACTAGCATCTGTAGTAATATTCCCACTGTTAAGTGTGTTGTGGTTGACCTCTAAAAAGGGATTATTTTTACTTTGTTAGGTTAAAAAATTATTAATCTCATTCCTTGGATGGACTGCCCTTTCATTGTGAACATTGTTAAGATTTGCCTTTTCATTCAAATTAGTGTGGAGAGAGAGAACACTAACTGAGTGAATATGGCGGGAATCATAAGTGATGACTGTTGTGGGGCTCACGGCAATTTCCCCTGTAAAGCTTGGTAAAGGAAACGGTCTGTTTCGGGGAATAGAAAAACCTAAATTCTGTTTAGATAAATCAGAATAAGGAATGTGGCCATTTGGTGCTTTTGTGACACTGTGATGCATCAACATTTGGATCAAAAGGCAAAAAACCTGAGATGACAATGTCAGATTGTAATCTGTCCTGACTGTTACTATGAATAACATCATGGCTGACAGTGTTTTCCCGTCTCATATCCACTCGACTTTGGGATTCTGTTTGATGCTGTGTAACTCCCTCATTTGCCTGGATTAAACCATTAAGTCTGCTAGTGTCCTCCTGAGGCTGCATAACATCTCCGTTGCTAGCTTCACTTGGTACAGTAGTTCTTATTTCCTGAAGTAAGCTAGAATTTCGGCCAGTGGGAAAGGCTTCGAAGGGTATCTGCACTTCATTTCCATCTACTAAAATGACAAGGTTATTTTTACTGGCATTTAATTGAGTGGAATTTGCCTGACAGCTATTTAATACATTAACTCCACTGTCATTTAGTCCAACACTTGCACAGCTTCGAGTAATTCCGTGTTGTAAACTTGAATGCACTACCTTACTGGAAAGCATGATGTGGAATCAAGGTTCGCTATAGTAATAGACTGAGCAACATTATTAAATGCTGAAACATTGGCTCCTTTATTAGGACCATTAATACTGATCAAGGTTTCAGCAGTGGACACTACTCCACCGAAAGTGGAAATAAAGCTGCCTTTATGCCCTCTTATTCTTCCTTTCATAGAGTTTAAGCCTAATAAAAATTCCTTGCTTGAGACCAACAATAAATCTTTTTTGCAGAAACCATTTCTATTGCTGTGCATTACTTCTTTATTAAAACTGTTACCACTGTTGTGCATAGTCCCTGCAACTGACACCTCGGGTCTAGGAAAGGAGTCTACAGTACTGTGGTTTCCCACCATTTCTGCAGCTCCCAAATAATTAACTGACACTGCTTTGGGAAAGTCGCTTTCACTGCTATTGTTTTCCTCCATTCCTGCAACTCCCAAATAATCAATGGACACTGCTCCTATGTTAATGTGGTCACTGTTACAATTGAAAGCTCCGTCTTTATTACTGAATGTTCTGTCTTTAGAAGTTCCATTTTTGTAAGCGTTAGTGTTACTAACTGGAGCTGCAACTTCTTGAGTGTAGAAAAGATTATTAGGGGCTGTCATAACTTTAATGGATAAATCAAATGGCCTTAATTTGCTATAGTTCAAAGCTCCGATATCAGTAGAAATAATAAGGTTAGATTCTCTGGAGTTGTGACAGCCAGAGTAATTAGATGAGTAAAGAGACTGACCTGTCATTTCTGTGACCACAACTTTAACTCCATTAATCAAGCCATTAGTAGATAAATCCAACGGAACTTCATGGTCACTGTCAACTGCTGTTTGTCCGTATATAAAATCATTGCAATGTGAAAGTAGTGCTTGAGCTTTGATATTTCTTTCTTCTAAGGACTGCATTCTAGATAAAAGGCTGTCTTGAGTAGAACAAATAGAAACGTAATGAGCCTTGAGAAGGGCTATCTCTGTCTTGACTCATATTGTTCTGATCTTGGTCAAACGCTGGGAGGGATTCCATAAATTCACTATGAAAGTCACTATGAAAGCCACAGTAAAAGTCAGTTTTTCAGCTGTATCTGTGATAAAAAGTCTCTAATCAGTTGAAACTGTGGAAACCATCCAAAAAGTAAACTTATTGAAACAAACTGTCTCAGTGCCATTCACTAAGACTTCATACAAGCAGAAATTCAGATAAAATACTATATAAACTTTATATAGTATAAAGGAAAATAATAAATAAATTGATATGAAATTTCTCTGCACTTGTATGGACAATAAGGAAAAAAATACCTCCACAAACACTGATGCCATAAGCTTTCGTCTTTTTATTGTACCAGGACTTCTTCAGACTGATCAAATTACACATGCTCCTGTGCTGGGGTCTGAGCAGGAGGGGCAGGCTGACCCTCTAATTGCACCACGCGGCACTCAAGCTGGCATAGCAGATCTCCAAACTCCTTTCGGAGCTTGCTATGCACCAAACTCCGGACCTGGCTTCTGTTGAGAGGATCCTGTCCGCGCCCACTCCCAGGGGGAGGGACAAGCCCCATCCCATGAGGCGGTTCCACCTGAAAGAGGTGCAGGACCAGTGGACGAGGAGGTCCCAGGGTGGGTCCCAGGTGGTCTGGGGCCCAGTACCATGGCCAGATGAGGAGGGAGAGGTGGATTCACTGGGACCGGGCTTCACAAACGTGCTATGGTGTTACAATTTTAGAACATATGTGGGTTAGTAATATTCAACACAATCCAGGATTAGTTATAACAGCATGCATAGATATTCCCATTAACCCAAAACAACAGATTTGGAACAGTTGCATAGCAAACTGAACACATGCATATATGGAACCACAGTGGCCATTACAACGGTATGCAGGTTACATTGATAGCAGCAAGCCACCAATGATAGTATTTCAACATGGAACATTAATAGAAACACATTTCAATATTTGTGGAACAATAGGACATATGTCCCAACAGCAGGTTTAGTGTAAACATACTTACTGATTTGTGTATTTAGATTATTGTTGCAGATATGGGGGGGTGTCAATTAACAACTTGTATATGCTTGCAGTACTCACAACTTTAATGATCATTGCTCTAATCATTACTCAACATGTATTATTAAAATACCCTATGGCCTTGATTTGGGCAGTGGTATGTTTGTACACAGTGTATACTTCAACTGTCTTATAGCTAAATTCTACTTCTCTTACCTTACCTGACTGTTTCTACACATATTCCCAGATTTCTAGTTAAAATTATACACTTACCTCTCAATCTCTTAATGCACAACATCTGGACAAAGCTTGACAACACAGGGGTACAAATAGGGACATATTTTGAATATTAATCTTATAAACCTTTAGACAGTAGCTAGAGTAACATGATTTGTTTTAATATACATTTGCTGAAGGGTCTGAAGTCTGACACTCAAATGTATGTCATTATTTGGTGACTACAATCCTGAGGTCATCCCAGTGATTTGCCAGGAAAAAAGAGGGACAGGCCAAAAACATGAACCAAATATATGGGCATGCTGGGAAAATCTTTACAGTTGAGAGGTATGATTATACATACAGCTTACTACCACTCCCAGGATTCGAACCATGGCTATGTCTGCTAAAAATACCACAATTCCTGTTTTATCAGAGGGAGCTATTTAAAAACTGCTGTCTGGTCTTTCAGTGTTTTCTATCTAAGTCTCTCTTGGTTGTACAATCTGACCTTGTTCTCATAACAGTCTTATACAGACATTCCTATACATTTTTTTTATGTAGCACAGTGTGGGTAACAGTGGTTAACACAACATTACTATTCAGAGAATGCAAAACTAAATTCCATCCAATATCAGAGTAAACACAACCAGTCCAGGATTTAGAACTTTATTGCCAGGCAGTTACAGTTTTATTTAAATATCACCTAAATGGGACTATTACTGTCACATTGTCTGGTTTATTCAGTACAACCCATACACAGTTTTTACGTTGCCAGGTGACTTTCTACTACTTTATATTTATTTGGTATGACTACTACAAGCAAGATTGTTACTCACCAGCATCGCCTTTGCAACCTAATGGAATGGGCTTCCTGATTCACAGCCCGCTCAGCTACAGCTGTAAAGGGAATAGAGAAATATTTAGCCAAGAAAATTATTTGACTACTTTTGGAAACCTCTACAACCTAAGCACTCAACACTCCTCCACTCACTATTGGATGGTGATATTCATCCTAACCCTGGCCCACACTATACCCAGACCATAGGAAATGACAACAATAACACAACTAGGCCTGCTCTACCTAACAAATCTACCAAATCACTCACTATAGCCCATCTCAACATACGTAGTATTTGCAACAAAATTTCTCAAGTCCATGTCCTGCTAGATGTCAACCAATTTGACATACTCTGCCTATCAGAAACATGGCTAAAACCTAGCATTAAAAACAACGAAATCTCCCCACCTGGGTATGACATTATTAGACTTGTCCGCTCAATAAAAAAGGGGGGAGGTGTAGCAATTCTCTATAAAACCCAGCTACAAATCAGTACTATAAATCTGAACCAATAGTCAATAGTGCTGAAATAGTTTGCTCTAAACTTCAAGTCAACAAAAGAAAAGCCATATACATAATTTGTATGTATCTTCCCCCAGGAAATAACATTTATGCTCTTGAAAATATCCTCAGTTGGCTCTCCACTAATCTCCCACAAGAAACATATATCTTAGGTGACTTAAATATTAATTGGAATTCTTGTAACAACTTAAACCCCACCTCCCACATAAACCTACATGGCTTCTCACAACGAATTACCTGCCCTACCAGAACTAATAAAAACAATAACAAGGATACCACTTTAGACTGGATACTTACTAACACCCCCCAACAAACCTATAAAACTGGCACCCTTCCAGACGATCTAAGTGACCACTCTTTAACATATATTATTAGGCATAAAACCAATCTAATCCTTCAAAACACAGTCAGAACATTACGTTCTAAAAAGCAATTTAACTCAGAATCTTTTCTGACAGAACTGAGACAATGTAACTGGTCTCTTCTAAAATTTCTTCCTCTCAATGATGCAGTACAGTACTTCAATTCCACATTTTTTGCTATTCTTGACCAGCACGCATCAATACGTACTATCAGGACCAAAGCCAAACCTGCCCCCTGGCTGACCAACAATACTAGACAAAAAATCACTATCAGAAACAAATCCTGGGAAAAAATGGCGTAACACTAAGAATCTAGCTGACCGTCAAATCTTTAGAGAATGTAGAAATAGTACAAAAAAAGCCATCCTGACAGACAAAAAGAACTACTACCTTCATCTACAACAAGCATCCAAAAAGGAACCTAAAAAATTCTGGACCAGCATTAATAATCTTCTATCCCCAGGGCAATCTATAACACCTGACCCACAAGACTCTAACCCAGAAAATCCTACACAAACAGCTAATGCTTTCTACTCTTTCTTCACAAACAATATTCAAACTCTTGCTAGCCACCTATCTCCAGATACCTCTAAGCTACTTCCATCTTTTGCTAATCCACCCCCCCATTTCATCTACTACCTATTCCTACTTCCTTTATCTCATCCTTACTCCAAAAACTTAAACCTATCACCCCCTCCGCAGACAATCTTCCTGCTGAATTCCTGCAAATAGGAGCTAAAGCCATTGCCTATCCCATTTCTATTTTGATAAATAGATCTATTAATGAAGGAACTATCCCTTCAATCTGGAAGATATCTCACATCATCCCACTACACAAAGGGAAACTCTAGGGACTTCTCTAACTATCATCCTATAGCACTATTATCCCCATTGCTAAAATTTTGGAAAAATGTATCCATAAACAACTGCTAAACCACCTTCTACAAAACAACCTACTAGCCAATTGTCAGCATGGTTTTAGACCTTCCCACAGTACCACCACCGCACTGCTCTCATTTACAAACTCCATCAACTTTAATCGCAACGAAAATAGTCTTTCATCTGCACTCTTCATCGACTTATCTAAAGCCTTTGACATGGTGAACCACCAACTACTTCTGCACATATTGACTTCTCTTTCACTTGATACTCCTGCCATAACTTGGTTTAAATCTTACCTTGAAAACCGACAGCAGGCAGTACTTTGGAAAAATTCACTATCTGATCATCTTCCCATCTCTCTTGGGGTGCCACAAGGCTCCATCTTAGGCCCACTTCTTTTCCATCTTTATCAATGACCTGCAATTAGCTATCCCAAATACTATCTGTATTCAATATGCAGATGATTCTACCATTATCTGTACATCTACCTCTCAAACAGAACTCCAGTCTCTTACCCAAAAAGCCTTTAACACTGTAGAACAATGGTTCTCACATCGCTGCCTACTACTTAACCCCAAGAAAACTAAACTGCTTCTCTTCACACCTACCCGAAGGCACATCCCCTTACACTTCACTATCACATCCAATGACAGTACTATAATTTCTCAATAACAATAGACAACAATCTAAACTTTGACAATCATATCAACACTACTATAAAATCAGTGAACAAAAAAATAGGAACCCTCTACAGAATCAAACGCTTTCTTACTCCACTTGCAAGAACTACGTTAACCAGAACTCACCTTATCTCTACCTTACTCTATGCTTCCCCTATATACACCAATCTATCAAAGAAAAACCTCAACAAGCTAGTAATATCTTACAATAATATTGCTAGATTTATTACAGGAGCCCCTTTTAGAACACATCACTGCCTGAACCTAAAACAACTAAGCTGGTTAGAACTTCCTAATCAGCTCAAACTTCAACAACTCATAATAGCCCACAAAACCCTGCACCAACCCTCCAAAACTCCAATACTCTCTTGCCACATCACACCTTACTATAATCAAAAACAGCTACACTCTTCAAGCAAACTATTAATCAAAACCACTATATCTAAAAACTCTGCAGGTGACTGCCTGTTCTCAAACTCTGTTGGAAAAATATGGAATAAATTACCCTCAGATATCTCATCTCTGACTTCTCTCCCACTTTTCAAAAGGAATCTAAAACTGCATCTCAATACAAAATGGCTATGCCCCTGTAGTAACCCAGACTAATACTATTTCTTTTCTTGTCTTCTGCCTTTTTTTCCCTACTACACCCTATAACTCAACACACACTGCCTGTTTTCCAACTTTGGTGGAAAATATGCTATAATCAACCCTCAGATATCTGATCCCAGACCTCTCCCCCACTTTTTAGACCCATCTACACAGTACTTCTTTAAAAAGTCTATGCCCTAATAACTCTACAGATGACTGCCTGTTCTCAAACTCTGTTGGAAACATAACGAGACTTACTCTGTTCTACTTTTTTCTTTACTTTCCTTCTTCCTTGTTTTTTTCTCTCTACACTCCTTTCAGCTTTTCTTTACCTCTCATTACACTTCAGCATTCCTCTTATAAAATTTATGTATTAATTTTTTGTATTGTAATGTTCTTTGTGAAGCACCTTACATAGGTTGTAGTTTATGTATTTTTTGGTTCTCAGATTGTAATATGCAATCTCCTGAAAAAAAAAATCATTTACTAGTTGTTTACTGTTAGTTTTATACTTGTTATTACTTCTTTTGTAACACCTTCTGAAACCATGTAATACTCATTGGAGCTTTTCTCCCCGGGCCTCTACTGAAAATGGACATATATCCAGATAGACTAGCCCGGTCAACAAATGTAAAATAAAATAAATAAATAAAAATAAATACCTATCCATCACATACACAGGCTGGACTTTGGTAAACAGTTATTGATATGAATACTTACACACTGCTGGGACATCACCCCTCTGCCTTGCTTCTTCAACCCACTCATCCAAGGGCTCCCTCTTCCTCCGCTTCAAGTCGGCATAGTAGTGCTAGACCTGCTCACCAGTCTGAGGGATACCAGTGGCATTGGTGAGATCATGGGTGAGATGGTCCTAGGCTTCCACTTTATATTGGGAGCCCTTCTACTGGCCCTGCAGCAGTCTCGTGTCATGGTTATTTACCAGGAGTCCTACCATGACCTTGGACTCCTGTATGTCCCAGTGCTGCACCCAGAAGATTTCTTGCTCTTTGCCATGATTGGATGGTTTTGAATATCCTAAGCTAAGCTACGGGCAAACCTGCTTAGCTAAGGTTGGCAGTACTTAAAGGGGCAGGTTCAGCACTGCTTACCAATGGGCAAATCCACTTAGCTGGGCTACTCATTGCTTAGCAGTCATATTTACACAATGCTTACACTTGGTCAGCAGAGCTGTGCAATGCTTTGCATTGCTTATTTTTTATTTTATAAACAATCTACTGTATGGGATTAATTCATCATTCATTACATATTATAAATTTGTGCCAATGTACTTTCATTACATTTATTCATGTGTGACTATACTGTATGGGGCACTTGTGCTTTTATGGGGGTTTCACAACTTTATTAAACTGACACCTCACATCTGGACCTACTACAGTACTCTGGTTAACAAATATATGTTATATAGTAGCTAATTATAAAAAATGCAAATTGATTATACTGGGGTTTGAACCAGGAATGGCTGTTTGCAAAGCGTATGCTCTAACCACAACCCTGTTGCAATACTGATTATGTTGGCTGTCTCTTGCTATTTAACTTCTTGTGCTGTTTAAACTGGATTAAGCATAGCTAAGTGACAGGCACACCCATGCAGCTATGCTTAAACTTTATTGCATGTATAAAAAAAAATATTTGTTGTGTTTTTTTATTTGTACCCTTCAAAATATCCATGCTAATGCTGAACCTGTTATTCTATCAACTTTCTGTTTTGTGGGACAATTGTCCCTTATGTCTTTGTCCACATTCCTTACTCTGATGGGTTGGGAGATGTCTGCTATGTGCGTATGCTACATCTATTATTCTATCAACTTTTGCTTTGGTAAGGACGATTGTCCCTAATGGCTTTGACCAGATTTCTTACCCTGATGGGTGGGTGGGGGGGGGTGTTACGAGCGTTCTCACTCATTTTAAATTGCCAAACGGCAATTCTGGTGTGCAGGGGGCATGTGTATTGTAAGAGCACTGCTCTCAGATGCACCCCCTGCACTAGTACAGAGAACAGTGTCTGTTTTGCAGCACGACAGTACGTCTTCATGAATATGCATGGAGCACTGCTGTGCTGCACGGGAATGGTCCCTTCTGTGCAGGAGTAGGCTATTCCTGCATGGAAGTTTTCTGAATCCTGAGGAAGATGTCCTGCAGTAGGAACACCTTGATTATATTATGTTTTTTATGTTGATTTTTCAGAAAATGCTTTGGAATGCAAAGATGTATGCAGGCCGTAAGAGGTGCAACATTTCACATCACGAGTGAGGCCATTAAAGAAGGCATCACTATCATTTTTAAGGCTGTAATTATATTATATTAAAGAAACCAGTATCAATGAAGGTGATGGCAGTATGCAAAAGGCTAGGTACAGAAATATTATATGCACAGTAAGATTCAAATATCTACAATAACTAAATCACGTACCAAATAAATCACAAAAGATTGCAAGTTTTGAAGTTTTTTTTGGGGGGGGTATTTACATTAATATTCATATACTCCTGAAGGTGAAACAAAAATGTTTGCAGAGTTAGACCAAGGCTATTGAAGATGTAGAACAGGGCAACTGGGGGATTGGTCTAACATATTTTGGACAAGCCAAAATTTGGAAGGGTTTTGGATACCACTTCAGATCACAGCAGATACAGTATTAGAGGAAACACCTTTAGATCACATCAACCACTCACTCCCATTCTCCCCCACTTGGTCTGTCCAGCACCCATGCTGCTATTCAAACACAGGCCATCTGTGGTGAGAGCCATATGCCTCTTGCCTCTGCTTCATTGGGCTCGGGCTCCTTCATAATTAATCTTGATACATATAAGGAAGGAAAAAAACATCATTACAGGGTTAACACAATCTAGCTATGTAAGCATCAGTAGGTCTTTAGATTAACAATAAACCTGGAACCTGTGAACTTGTCAGCCTATAGGTTCATAGGTTTATAGGTTAGTACTAGGCTATTGGCCCTAGGGCCTGTACAAGCCTAGTCATAACAATTCCCTGGCTATTTCTTCCCACAGTATTTACTTCCCTGGACCCCTGTCTAGCAGGGCAGCTGATGTGATCCCCAGGGTGAATTTCCTATCTCCCATCCAATCATCAAGGTTCCTTTTGAAGAGGGCCAAAGAGGCACTCTGCTTGACATGTATGGGCAGTCTATTCCAGAGTCTGGGGAATCTCTGGTTCAGGAACCTATCCTTCCAGCATGTTTTGTTCATTGTGATTACAAGGTTTAGATCCCTGGAGCATTTGTCTCTGAGGGATTGGGATTTCTTTAAGTGTAGCATGTCCAACAGCTCTGGGTTTGACATGGCCTTGTATGTTAAGCAGAGATCACCTCTGAGTAGTAGTAGGTGGAGTTTTTTTTAGATGGTCAGCATAGGGCATCTGCTTTAGGCCTGTGATTCTTTTAGTGAGATATTTCTGCGGCCTTTCCAGTTGTTGCAGATGTCTTGAGAGGTACATACCAAATGGGGCATTGATTTCTATAATGGGTCTAATGAGGGATGTGTACAGTGGGAGAATGACCTCCTTTTTTCTGGATGAAAAGCCCTTAGTGGTGAGGTGTGTCACATAGAAGGATTTCCTGACTGTTGTGGCGATGTGGTTATTGAAGGCAAGACCACTGTCCACCTGTGTCCCTAAGTCTCTTATCACACTTTCAGTGTTTAGTGTACTGCTACCTATGTGGAAATTCATGGGTACATGTTTTTTCACAAAGGGGATAACTATACATTTCTTGGCATTGAGCTTGAGCCCATGGCTATGGCACCAAGCATCTGTTTTGTAAGGCCCTTTTGCAGAATATCCAAATAATTTGGGGATTAAATAATGGCTCCCAGTTTGCAGTCATCTGCAAACTTTGTTAGCCAGAATCCCTTAGTGCTGGCCTGTACTTCAGAGAAGTAGATGCCAAACAAGAGTGGTCCCAGGACTGAACCGTGAGGTACTCCGCTTGTCACTTGTCTGGAGCTGGATTTGGAGTCGGCTACTTTTACAGTGTGAGTTCTTTCAGTAAGCCAGTTGGCAACACATCGAGTGATGGAGGGATTAATGCCCAGCTTAGTAAGTTTATCTATGATTCCAGAGTGGGGGATAGTGTCAAAGGCCTTGGCAAGGTCCAGATAGGCTGTGTGGACCACCTTACCCTTGTCCACAGCTCTGGAGACTGATTTGAAGAAGTCAGTCAGGTTCAGGTTCAGGAGACAAGATCGGCTCTTCACAAACCCAAACTGTGTTGGGTCCAGTGTTTGAAGGTTGGCCATGTCTTTGTTTATAAGTTCCATGATAATACATTCCATGGCCTTGCAGATCAGGTTCATCAGACTGATGGGGCAGTAGTTCCTGGGATCCAAGTTGGCTCACCCCTTGTGGAGTAGGATAACTGTAGCTGTGCGCCACTTTTGTGGACATGAAATCTGAGGTGAGGCTATGATTAAACATGACACTTAGGTGAGGTGCCAGTTCATTTTGTAGTTCGTGTAGTACACAGCCTGGGATAGTATAATATGGAATATATGTTATCTGAACCTGTATCTTGTTTCAGTATCCAGCTAGACTATAACTAAGTTCATTCAAACTGCACTGAATGGAGTTTCTGCATCAGGTAAGAAGACCATCATATCGTCAGAACATGTGGTTAACTTGTGCTCAATGGTTCCTAATTTTACCACTTGCAGTAAGGCACCTTCTTACAAGGCCTGAGCCAAAGGCTCTGTAGACAAAAGACGCCCTGTCTTCTTCTTTGGCCATATAATGTCTATTCAATATATGATGCCCTACATTAATGACTGGCAATGAGCAGAGAGAACTTACTAAGAGAAGCAAAAAATTGATGTGAGATTTTAATATTCAGCCATGATAAATATATAGTCCTGCCCTGGTTTCTTGAATGTCTTATCATCTAAATTTGTTTTTGTGCAATCCTTTAAGAAAGGCACTCTCTCAATATCAGCTGCAGTGCTTATCAATTAATAAAACCTCACTATTCTGCACATATCAATCTAGTTTACAATTTTTGAGATCTACTAGCTCACATGCCCGCTAACCAGACCTGTTTTTATTTTCTTTTTTTTTTTTTTTTTTGCTTTCAAAACCATAGAGCATGCTTTTAGAAGGTGTTCCCATGAAACATTACAGTATGTTAATCAACATAATAGAATACATTTTCTATACAGTCCCATAGTGAAAGTTAATTTATGGTCATGGATTTAACATTGCACTTGAAGAGACTTTCCTGACATCATGCCATATTATGGAGGATGGAACACACTTTTGTTTCACATGACAGCTACTTAGCCAGCTGTAATATTAACAGAAAAGCCCTTGCTCATAGCTCAAATATTTCTGCAGGTGATTTGTACACTATATTAAGATATGCACAGACTATTCAAAAGTCATCCCTTTACTATACAAAACCTCACTTTTTATTGAATGCAGATTGATTGACATGATGTGTTTCTAAAGTCCTTTTCTAAATCAAGGGTTAGCTCAATAGCCATTAGAGTCGGGGCAGCATAGATCCAATAAGGATTCTCTAATTTTATCTTTGTGTATTTCTTTAAATGTAGTTAGAATTGCTGCTGGAAAATGTTACTTATTCCCATACTTCATCCCATCTTGTTGCTATTAAATGAAAATGTTTTCTCCAGTTTATCAGTTTGAATAATTATTCCTTCTATTGCACTTGAAAAGCTTTTGGTCTCCAAATGCAGTTCTGAGCACAGATGCCCTCAGAAGAAGACAATCAAGAAAATATGTGGGGTGGAGATTCATTTACACTAAAATTTCTAATTACTTACAAAAGCTGTTGGATCAGCTCTTTTGGGTTTAATATGCTTCACTAAAAGTGCGAGTTGATCAGAAAGAGTTATGGGGTATTTGCCAAATCTCATTACTCTATGTAAGATTTGCAGACCAGTTTAATTCATCCAGCCTTGAATAAGTACTAATCACTGGTATGTAGTATATGAAGAACATGGATTTTTTCCTATGAAAATGCTTACCTCCACAAGTCAGAACTAACCTATTTGCAAAATAATTCAAAAACTTGGATGAGTGGTAATCAAAAAAGACATATAGTATATGAATACTTATGGTCTGACAGGGAATTAAATTCAACACCAATCTGAATATCTCCATATGTTCAGTCAGAAAACACTAGCATTTCATAGATGAACTGCATGGGGTGAAGCCCCTGGCTGGATGGAAACTTAAACCACTGCAGTCAGTGACCCATCCACGCAACTTTAAATATCCTACATTGAGCATTCTGTGGTCTATATCACCACATTGAATGGTGATAAGTTTGAACACCTTTTGTTCGAACTGAAAAGTCTGAAAGCCCTAAACTGCAAAGTTACGGAATATCGATTTTTTCCCCAGGGAAACAAAATCGGTTGACTGTCTTCGGGGCTCTGCTATTTCCTCCACTGCAGTGTGATCTCGGAGTTGGTATATTTAAGTGGGGGGGGGGGGTGAAGACACCGACTTCAATTTGTTTTAAGGTTGCAATTTTTTTTTTTCATGGAACAGTCATTTTTTTTCCCTGGGAAAAAAATCACTGTTTCATGAGTTCACTGTTTAGGGTTTTCAGACTTTTAGGTTCGAACAAAGGATGTTCAAACTTATCACCATTCGATGTAGTGATATAGACCCAGCATTCTGACATATGTAAATTCTATTGTAGCTCATGACTGGATGACAAATTAGGCACTGTCCATCATATTTCAAAATCATAGAAGGTAGGCTGCAGAAGATTAAGGCCATGCATTAGCTGCTTATAAACATCTACACAACATTCTGAATGAATTACAAGGTAAAACTGAAAAGGAAAGTAAAGAAAGAATACTTAAACAGGAGCATTTTACTTATTTTATTTAAATGTACACTAACACCAGATTAAGAGTGATGAAGGTCCCTATATCAGCCACAAGTCACTTAATACTCTTGGAACTTGGGCCTGATCCATTGTTGTGTTGTAGGCCCATACAAGCAGCCATAATCCCCAAAGAGTAAACAACTGCAACCAATATCTGTTTGTATTGATAGTGCATTAAGTGGGTGGCCACGGTGGTGCAGCGGTTAGCATTGCTGCCTCACAGCAAGAGGTTCTCTGGTTCAATCCTTGGCTGGGTGCCTTCTGTGTGGAGTCTGCATGTCCTCCCTGTGGTCACGTGGGTTTCATCCGGGTGCTCTGATTTCCTTCCACATCCCAAAGACATGCTGTAGGTGGATTGGACACTCTAAATTGGCCCTAGGTGTCAGTGTGTGCCTTCTGTGGAAGGTTGGGTGCCGGGCTGGCAACTTGACATCGTAAAGTTCCACTGCCAATCATGAATGGACAGGTGATCCACTGTGGTGTCCCTTAACTGGGAAAAGCCAGAAGAAGATTGATAGTGCATTAAGTGAGATCCCAGACTGCTTATACACTCGTCCTGTCTTCTACACTGTGAATAATGTCTACCTTCAAGGTGAGAGGTTCTGGGGGGTAGCATACCCTCAAAAACAGAGGCTTCTTGGAAAACTTCCCACATTATGCAATGTCTGTGTCTCATATATTAATCCTTGTTAAGATAAGTTTTAGCACTGAATTTTAAGTCTTCCATAGTCCATGAACTGAGCCATTACTAACGGTGAGTCACCATCCAATTTGGATTGTTCATATTCAAGGCTATTAGCCATTGGTGTATGGCCTACACCTTATGCTACCAAACCTTCCAAGTCTAAGGGTTAATTTGCAAAACAGACCCATATTTAAAACTACATATGCCAGCTTACACTAGTCTTTTCATTTCAGCCCATCAGCAGCAAAAGCTGTGCACAGCAAGAAGAATAAAGTAACTTTTTATTTGGTACACATATCTCAGCAAAATACAAAGAATTATCAAAGTAAATTATTAGTGACAGCCTGAAAATTCTCCAGGCCTTTTACACGAACATACGCCTGTATGCTTTTTATTTGTCTTGCCAAATTCTGCCCATAAAATTATTTCTGACCAGCAGTGTTTATACGAGTGACATTTTATAACATCGAACTTCACGTTTGAGACCATTTCATCGACAATTTAAAAAGTCTACTCCCATCATGGTACAGTGAGGGATCATGGAATTTGCCCTTTCATTGACTGTAGTGCAGTGTTAGACTTATCAATGTTTGGTAAATTGTTTCTTATTATGGAGTAAATATGAGTAACCCCTCACTCAGAAAATGCAGCAGATAGTAATTCTGACTATTAGATCACTTAGATTGCTTCTTTTTTTTGTCAAAAAGTATGTTGATTCACAGAGGAAGTATCCTCCAGAAAATTATTACCAGCTTTATTTTCAGTTTTATTTTTATTTTTTAAATAAAGCCAAACAAGGAATGATGTCCTTTTAACATGGTTTGCGCCTTATAAGCCATAATAGTGAGCAAACGTCCCTATTTTCATTTCAGTGTATCCTCATAAGAATACATACTCTTAGCTTGTAGTCTTTACAAAGTTTTGTAAAGAGCCATTGATCCCACATAACAATTAATTAATTGTGGAATACAAAAGTCTCCATTTACTATGAATCATCCAGACACATTTTGATGTCTTCACAATTTGTGGAAACCAGCTAGCCTGATTCTATTGGTACTAAACAGAAACATAGTGATCTGTCCATTCCCCATTTTAATCAATAGATAATTGTTCAGGCCGTCAGTCTGTTATATATAAACACATACATGAATATTTCGACTTAACCATATTCACAGGACCAAGGATTCTGTGTCCGCCAAAGATATATTTTACCAGGCAGTGAATACTTTTCTGTGCCAGTTAACAGCATCTCTATTAACTCTGGGATATGAAGAAAAGCAGTGCACCAATACTTATGTTTGTATTCTGTGCACCAATATTTATGTTTGTATTCTGCAGCTGCAGTTCAATGCAAAATGAAGCCAAAAGTTAAGTGTTGACATTACTAACTAAACCTTTAACAGCTAGGAACTATTATAAAGCAAACTACTTCCTTTTGAGAGACAGTTTGTCAAAATTCATTACCCTCCCAACCCCAAGACAGAGCAACCTATGCATAGGATCATAGGAAGTTACTAGGCTATTGACCTTGAGGCCCTTACAAGCCTAGCCAAGAATTTAGCCCATGTTCCGACAAGTCAGCACCCGATGCCCCTGTCTAGCAGGGACACAGTTGGAATCCCAGGGGTATATTTTCTCTTCCCCATCCAATTATCCAGGTTGTGCTTAAAAAGCATTAATGAGGTTCTCCATTTGATGTGGAGTGGGAGTCTATTCCACAGATGGGAGAGTCTCTGGGACACAAATCTGTCCCACCAACAAGTCCCATTGATGTCACAGACAAGGATGAGGTCACGTGTGTGGGTTACACGAGTGGAGCTAGACTTGCGGATATGCAGCAGTCCCATCAAGTCGGCGTCTCAGATTGCTTTGTATGCCAGACCAAGCATGTGAGACCACATCCACCAAGAGACTGGTCACCAGCAGAGTACCTCAGGGCTCCTTGCTGGGATGGTCCTGTTTGGCATCTACTTCTTGGAAGTCAGCGCTAATGTTGAGAGTCTCTGGCATACCTAGTTCACAGATGACTGTAAATTGTGAGCTAACATGGATTTCCCTCATGACACTAGTATCCTGCAAGAGGGAGTCAAAACCATGGGTTAAAGCTCAATGCCAAGATGTGCATTTTAGTGCCTTTAGGAAACACATCCACACAAACTAATTCATCCATCAGTAAAATAGCCCTAAAAGTTAACTCAGTAGTTTGGGATCAGGGAACATATGCAGATAGTAATGTGGCCTTCGTCAAACACATAGCCAGAATAGTAAGAAAAATCATTCTATGTTATGGAGCATATAAGTAAGGGTATGGCATCCAGGTCCAAGTAAGTAGTATCACCACTTTATTTGGCTCTTACCAGACCCATCATTGAGTACAATTCCCCCTTCAGCATGAACCTGACTCAGCATTTGCAACAGTTAGAATGCCCACAGAGCTTCCTCACCCAGAGAATCCAGGGCATTAATACACGCTGTCCTACACAGATCATCTTAAGGCCCTATCTCTATATTCATTCTCTTCCAGGTTACTGAGAGGCAGTCTAAACCTGACATACAAGCCATCCTAAAGTCCAACCCTGATGATCTTTTACACAGCTACAAAATGAACAGCTTGTGACATAAACAGAACATGCTGGTGAGACCAATATGTGTTTCAAAGGATCCCCCATGCGACTGACTAGGTTCTTCCTATGAATCAGAGTTCATCCCTGACCCTATTCAAAACTAACTGTAACCTTTGATTGGAAGCTATAAATTCACCCCTGGTCTGGCCCCCATGTCTCAGATGGACAGAGGCCAACAGTAAATAGAATATTCCCTGAGATATTCAACAATGCCTATTATACCCGTCTTACTCTTCATAAATTTGATTCAAAGAACTCACCTAACTGTCCATACTGCATAGACCAGACAGCTGACCTGCTTCACATGTTTTGGAGTTGCAAATGCATTTTTAAACTTTGGAATTCATTAAAACTTCAATTACAGAAAATGGGCTACCAACAATCAACACTATCTTGGGAATTTATGATCCTACATATTCCCCCAGAAAATTTAGACAAATCAAAAAAGATCATAATCATGAATATTTGTTTATTAATGAAACTATACATAGCTTCAAATTGGTTGAACCCGACCCAGACATCTTGGGAAAATTTTAAAACATTAGCTATAAGACATATATTAGTGCACAAACTGTTACTCAATGACCACAAGAAAAACATAAATAATATTAAAATATGGGAGCAAATCTTTAATATTGTGTTGGCCTAGAGGTTCTTATCCACTGTTACTTAGGATATATATTTATAAGACAGACTCAATCTTAGATTAGTTATTGATTGTAATAATATTAAAAACTGATGGTATTTTCATGTTATATTTCCTTATAATAATCTGTTTTAATATATATTGTTTGTATAACTTTTGGAAGCAATCATGTAAATATTGTATATATATATATAGTAGTGTGTAGTTATGTAATTGGAAAATAATAAAGACTGATTATTGAAAAAAAAAAAAGAATATTCCCTGAGACCGAACAGTAAGTAAAATATTCCCTAATTACTTCCTAACTAACATACCCCTCCCAATAGTCTCCCCAAAGGTACACAGAGACCCAGTTGGATTGGGTTGTGCATATAGGCTTATAAAGACTCTGGTGATCATTGTATACACCTATGAACCTATTACTAAATTAAGCATTTCAAAGTTTTTCGAAATCCATGCAGCCACAATCCCTTTTTCTCATTTTTGCACATGGGGTCGAGGTGTCTCTTCACCACAAACAATCATCCAAAGCCAAGGTTCATACCACTGGGTTGCTATTCCTGCCATAATTGTTCTTCTATATCATGTACTTGCAAGCACAGTCACATTATGGCCAGTTTGGAGAGTCCAGTCCACCTACTGCATGTCTTTGGAATGTGTGAGGAAACCCAAGCATGCAGATGGAACTCACAAACACAGGAAGGACATGCAGACTCCACACAGAAGGCACTTCAGCTGAGAACTGAACTGGGGAACGTCTTGCTGTGAGGTGAGAATGCAATTGTCTCAGCCACAGTGCTGACCTAAATGACCATACAATAAACAATGCCTTTTGAGCCCCAGATATCAGGCTATTTATAGAATACTGCCAGTATTAAGGAGATGATAGGAGACACTTGCTGTACCCCTTTTGTTTACTTGTAGTTAGATGTCACTTCAACAAAAACTTTACTGTATTATAGACCTTGATACTGGATTAAAATTTTAACTTACATTCTCTATGGTAGTATGCTGAGGAATTAGTGAATGAACCAATCTATGATTCTCAGCAGATGAATTATACAGTTATCCAGTAGTTTTTCAACTGCTAGCACACATTATGTGTCCATAAATTGCATAGTTCATTCTTTAAAAGACACCGACAATTTTAGGAGGTATTGGGGCTTCCCTTACACTTCTTCCTTATCAGTAAGGCAATCTAAAGGCCAAAGTTTCTGCACTGGTCTCTAACTCATAATGAGTTGTCATTCCTGAGTGTCTTTGACTCAAAAGAGCTGCTTATCACACTTCTCCCAGCACTTCATGTCATTGACACTAAAGGAGGCACTGAATGAGGCAACGTGTTATCAAACTAATAAATAGCTTTACTCCAAGGAAACAATGTGCTTATCTTTGGTACAGGTGAATAATATGCTCACTTTATTCAAAGCAGTTTAGTGACTCATCCCTTCCTGACACCTCTCATACATTGCTTCTCATGGTACCCATGTATGCCAAGCATTGTTACATCCTATCATCATCTGTGGTTTTCATGATATTCCAATTTATTAAGCAATTACCGATTCTGGGTCAGGAGGAGTGCAGCCTGATGTTCCACTTCTTTGAGACAGTCCTCATAGTCAGTGGTGGCTTCCCCAATGTCTCTGTTAGGGCAGCATGTTCCATTAAACCCATCTAGCTTAATGTGCTTATTTAAGGTTGCTGTTTTAAAGTTTATAACTACCTGTACCAACTTAGTGTTGACTGGCTGTGTTGATGACGTCCTGACCATAGCAGCTGCTTTTTCATGAGTTAGACTTTTAAGCCCACATTGCTTCACTTCTTTGTTAATTTTATTAAAACTAAATTCACAAATTCTTCCTGGCTTTACCTTGTCTTGCTGATAATATATTGCTTAAAGCAATTTGAACTGGTTTGACAGCATAAAAAGATGAATTGTTCCTGTGTTTAACTGAATTACTGAGATCAATGCTTGGAACTCTCAGAGATTGCAGCATTTACCTACTTAAACACCCTTTATTAAACATTTTAAGATGCATTCTAATATGTGCATGCCTGTTTGCCATAATTTGAATGTGCCTTGAACAACAGAGCCTTAAACTAACAAATGTAATTTGTCATTTTTAAGACTTTATAGTACAAACCAAATTTTTCACAACACCTTTATATGGCAATGTTGAATTTCAGTACATCATTTTCTTTTAGAGTGCCTTATACAATAAGGATCTAATACTCTCAGGGAAACTTGAAGTCTAGAAATGCAAGGACCAGTTATCCTAACAGGTCTGTGTAGTATAACAATTCTCTTCCACATGCTTCACATACCCTCAGATTATGTCACTGTTTTTTTTGTGCTACATCTTGTTAAAAAAGATGACAAAAATCATTCAACTCCCTTTCCATTTATTTATCTACCTATATGTGCATATGTGTGTGTGTGTGTGTGTGTGTGTGTGTGTGTGTGTGTGTGTGTGTGTGTGTGTGTGTGTGTGTGTGTGTGTGTGTGTGTGTTATATGTTCAGGTTTTCCAGTCTTTCTTCATTCAGCTTCATCACATGATTCAGTTGCCAACAAAGCACTTCCTCTATGTTGTATAAGTCAAGGAGAAAGATTAGGTTGCCAGCACTGTAAACAGAATCCACATATGGCCTAACCAGTTGCTGGAAGTGTAGGATAGTAAATTATTTTTAATTGGAAATGCCACTTTGTATGCATATCAATACTGCCTGCTGTTTTGTTTCCCTTTTCCTCACCTGATGTGAGCAAATCAGGTCCCTTCCTTTTTCTGTTGTCATTTCTCATTCCCCTTCAGTTGCATAACCTGTTTGAGCTCCTGCTTCCCAAATACATTGTTTTTACATGTGTTTGTCACTTGATTTAATCTGCCATGATTAGACCATTCCACAAGTCTTGGCAAGTCATTTTAATACTTGCTGTATTTTTTGTACAATCTTGATTCATGTCTTTGTTTGTTCTGTAAGAATGCAAGGTTTCCCTCTAGATTTTATGAATTGTCACTCATACATACATTAAAAATGACATACTCTGGAATCTGCATGCTATGATTCCTCAAATCCTTTTGTTTAACCAGTGCTATATATATGCCACAATACCAGGCCATCTGCCAGAACTGCATAATTTATTCACTACTGTTTTTTTTTAACTCCAATATGTCTAATGATTTTTTTGAATTTAAATTGACCATATCTATGTTCCTTTACTACAAGAATTACCAAGCCAAAGAACTGTGTCATATGTTTTGATATGTTGTGCTATGATTTGTCAGTTTAAACCTTTATAGCGTAGTGTACTGGTTTGTTTTATAATACATATTTATGTGTTTATTAGTTTTGAATGTCTCAAATGCTTCTAAGTCTGCAGTTTTAATATGTTTAATAGGCCATCAAAATTAGTGTAAGAGAGTTCTGTCTGCTTACAGGTTTTTAGACAACTTTTCTGTTAAATAATGTTATATTTATTGCCATTGTATATTCCTCTCCATTAAGACTGCATGTATGTTACTGCAGCTCCTGCTTTGTTACTATTCTACATTGCAACAGCAGCATTTTTACTGTGAACTGCTGTTTTCAAGTTCTTCTTGCATAATAGCTCTGCTGATTTAGATACATTTCTTGCATCTGTATCCCTTCTTTTAAATTTATTTCTGCAATGTCACTATGCTCTACTATAAGACAGTTGTCCGTGTGCTTTCTGGTGGCTTCATATCATATATGTTGCTCTACGTAATTTATCTTGCATTTCTGAGAAAAGTATCTGCTACTATGGTAATATAAACTATTTGCTCTTATATATAATGTGTTATTGATATGCTAAATGAACAATGATATGCATGTTCCTATTTTTTGATATTTAGCAAATTTCATTTGCTACAATCCTACCCTTTTGTCAAGAGGTTCTAAGGTTCTAAATACTCACAAGTTGTCTGCCTTAAAAACGTAAGTGGTTCCCAGTTTGAGGATGAATTTGTAGATCTAATGTTAGTAAATAATTACACTCATTTGTTTTTTCTTGCTACTAGGAGCTCATATTTACTTAACTTAGTTCTATCTGTTAAAGTGCAACTTATTTCTGATATAGTCAAGGAAAACCATTTGGTAATTCTGATCACCGGGGAGAACGATACTTGGCAAAGCTTGCTTTACATTTTTAGCTAAAGCCATGCAGATATAATAACCACCACTATGATGGAAGGTGAGGGGATGAGGAACAACTGTGGTGTGGTATGAGAATAGGCAGAATATTAAATACTAAAAGAAAGAGGTGTATACCATGTTCAGAAAATATGACATAAGGGCCAGCAAACAAAGATAGTGTTAATGAGGTCCATTGTAAATGATCAATGACAATTTGAATTTTTCCTTCTATTAGTCAATGTTAGTAAAAAATCTTGCTTAGTGAATTCTCAGTCAAGCATAGCTTGTGTTAGATTCTTTATTCAAATTAATGTACTCATTACTGATTTGTGAGAAACTGTAAACATTTTAATGCATATTTTACTAGTGTGTATGCCTCTGGTACAGTTTGACCTTGCACACCTATCATATGTCAAATACAATTTGCCCAAAAGCTAATGCTGAAATGGTCAGACGTTCTGCAGCCTAGTAAAACTTGTATCAAGTATGACACCTGACAACTTGTCTGGGCAGTTTATTCATACATTTGCAAACAATTTTGTCCGGTAATTCACTGCAATATTTACTTACTTATTATTTTCCTAGAAAGTGGCAGCTTTCACAAGTTTTCTAATACATATGGAAGGTAGAGTTGACATGTTGAACAGTTATCATCCAGTTAGTTTAACTTTGATAATTGGAAAATGTTTTGACATGTCTGGTTAGTATTATGAAATATGAGCATTGATAACACTTAAGGATTTACACCAGCATGCAATCATGGAATCATGCAACAGAGCAGGAAAAGGGTGTGGGGAGTTTAAATCACCAGGACTAGACCACAAAGCTACTTCAGCAAAGCATTAGTTTAAGGGTGTGCACACTTATGTAACCAGCTTATTGTACATTTTTTATTTTTTATATTTTTTCCCATAACAGATTTGTTTGTTTTTCAATTGAATTGTACAGGTTATAGGTCACATTAAAGATGGGAAAAGTTTTGAAATTATTCATTGTGGTCTCATTTTTTATATCACAAAACCTTGGTAGTTTAACAGGGGTGTGTAAGCTTTTTATATCTACTATATATATATATATATATATATATATATATATATATATATATATATATATATATATATATATATATATATATATATGTATATAGATATATATATATATATATATATATGTATGTATATATATCCTAGATCTGTTTGCCTCCTTGAAGCCCCCATTGTTTTGAGACTCAAACCACAATAGTAAATTTAATTTCCAAATAAACAATTTTAAATGAATTAAAACTTCAATTATTTTAGCCCTTTGGGCCAGAACAAAAGTCATACATTTAGACAAAATGTCAGCATGCATAGTATTCAATGGATTGTTATACATATTAAAGTCTTTAGAATCACTGGAGATGATTTCTATTGCTCCTTCTGACTCAAAATTAAATGTTGATACATTTAATGCTTTCACTTCCCATTGTTTCTCCTTTTCAGTCTTAGTCCCTGCTGTCGATATACTTCATTGGTTTCCCTGTGGTTTTCATTTTGGTTGCAGAAATTCCTGCCTTTGTTTTTTAACCATTCAGATCTCCTCAGGTTAGGATCACCTAAAGGGACTTGTTGTGATAAACCAGGTGATTCAGAAACCCAAAGGACTAAAATAACTGAAGTTTTAATTGACTTAAAATTGTTTACTGAAAACTTAAATTTATTATTGTGGTTTGAGCCTAATAACATTGAGGGATTCAAGGAGGTCTCAAACAGAATGAGTACTTTTAATCCCGTCTTCTTCATACACTGCAAGTTTTTGAAAAAGTGTGTGAGTTGGATATTAGGAAATTGATAAAGAGTCCATGTCCATTTAAATTTTATAACTTATCAGTGTTGGAATGTAATTTATTCAATGAGATATGTAAAAATAGACAATTGAGGGTCATGAAACCTGATAAAAGGGGAGTTATAGTGGTGGTGATGGGCAAGATTGATTATACCAGCCATATAAATATTTTGCTCATGGTTGATACCTACAAAGAAGTTTTGCTCAATGAAATCAATGTAGCGTACAGGAAAACTGATTTGCAATTGGAAGATTTATTGTTTCAAGGACAAATTAATCAGTATGAGTTCTAATATATGATAAATGACAAACCCTGAATGTCTAGTATTTTTGGCATCCCCAAAATTCACAAGTATTAAGTTATCCCACCAATCAGGCCTACAGTAGATGCAGTAGGCTCAAATACTAGTTTATATAGATTTTATGTTAAAAGAAGCTTTGGAATACACTCCACAGCTATGTAGAGATTCATGGCACTTTTTGAGAAAATTAAGTGAAGTACAGTTCCATGCTGATAGTACATTCATAACCACTGATGTTAAAGATTTGTATTCTGTTATACCCCATAAATGTGGGCTCCAGTGGTTTAGTGAATATATGCATACATGTTTAAATATTCCAATTAAGTTGAACGCCCTGATAATACTGATGGAAATGGTGCTAAAAACAATTTTATTTTTTTCAAGGGTCAATTATTCAGGCCAAAAACAGGAGTAGCAATGGGGGCAGAATGTGCCACCATTTTTTGTCAATTTACTAATGGCCCAATGGGAAAAGGAATATTTATTCAATAGTGAATTAAAGAACTGTTAGTCTTTCTTTATATGCTTTTTGGATGACATTTCCTTGTTATGGACAAGTACCGAATACAGATTGAATGTGTTTATAGAATATGTTGATAGCACTGTAGAATTTTTGCAGTTCACTCATTCTGTTAAAAAAAAGATGCCATAGCTTATTTAGATTTAGAGATAAAGAAGGATTATGAAAATAATTGGTTTTGATCCAACATATATAGAAAGCCAACATTTTCCAGCACCTTCTTACACTTTAATAGTTGGCAACCGAAACATTAAAAGGAGATGGTAGTTAAGGGGTAATTGGTGCACCTTGCAAGGATGGTATCCAATCATGATGTGTTTTAAAATGAAAATGATAATGTAATTTGTATGTTTTATAAGACAGTGTAACCAGGGTGGTTCCTTGACCCGATTAAAAATGAGGTGGTGGAAAAAAAGGAATAAAGGCTTTTATTCACCACTTATAATGGGAAATAAGAATGAAATGGGTCACAATATTATAAAAACAGGGAAGAGATATGAGAGATCTTTTATTACTAAATTCACATTGGATAGTTATCAAATATCGGACATCCTTTTGAAGCACTTGTCCTTGTTTAATGACAACAAGTTAAGAAAAAAAGGGTGAAAAACCTTAAGTGACATATCAAAAGGACAAATCTTTAAAAACTATTTAGAAAATGGTCATTTCTAAATGGTCAGGGAGTCAGTTATTAATAGAAGTGAGGGCATGTACAAATGTGGACGTTGTTCACAATGTCCTCACATATTAATAGCAGATAGTATCAGCATTGGGGGAACATATAATACTCTATAGGTCATTTTATGTGTGACACTAAAGGGATAGTTTATATCACCCAATGTCAAATGTACCTTGGTTTTTATGTTGGGAAAACAAAAAGGAAATTGAAAGAATGTATATATATATAAACACTTTTATGAAATAAAATGTAAAAAGAACACTAATGTTCTAGGCATGTTGAGGACAATCAAGGACATCCTTTTTGTTTCTTTGTAATTGAACAAATACAATTTGATCCATGGGAGGTTGTTATCAATGAACTTTTAGAAAGTAGTGAACTAAGATGGCAATTATTTCATGATGCAATGAGTTTTCTAGGATTAAATAAAATGTGTTAACAACATTTTAAAACTTAAACACTATGCAATTTACCAATAATTTTAACACTTTTAAATATAAATTAATTAGCATATAAATGACTGAATAGTGATTTATGGTTTATTGATTGCGATGTAATATTCAAGAGAATACAATACTGGTTAGCTTGTTTTGGGCACATGATTTGGGCAGGACTTTTTAAATGTTGGCTCAAATATTTTTTATGCTTGTTCTGATGAAGTTCCATTTGAGAATGAAAGCGCTTGACAAGTTTTAATGTGTGATAAATGTGGTTTATTTAGTGAGTCATTTTCCAGTGCTACAACAAGTTTTTAATACTTTATAGTTTTTGAGTTTTACTTGGTTCGGCTTTTTGTCTTTGTAAGTAGTTGCATGTTATTTTTGTGGAAGGCTGATTTACTTTGTGAGTAAAGTTTTGGAGTCTGACTACAGGCAATCAAGTCAAATTTTGTTTTTTTCTGTTCTAGTGGGGGTTGTGAGTAGGTTAAATAGTATTATATAATTATTTGTGTGATGGTATCTTGGGCACAATGATTTTATAATAAAGTTGTAATGTTAGTGTCAAATTTTATTACGTTTTGAGCATGACATCTCAGAGAACGGATAGTATATAATGTTTACCTCAGCATTTGATTGTTAGGTTGTGTACATCCTTGGTTTTGGCAGAGTGGTTTGTATACGATATGTCATGGCATTCCAGTACCTCTGCAGCAGCTTAGCTGGTTTTAGTCACAGTGGCATTTGTTTCAAGGAAAGGATGAGCAAGGAAACACCCTGAGAGCTATACATTCTAGAAACTCACAGCAGCACAGCATCCAGTCTTTTTAATATTTCTCTGTAACTTTGTACACTTTTTAGTTTATCATATTTTCCTTCCTCCTTTCCTTTTTTTTTTTTTGTTATTGCTCCTTGTGCTAATCTTGCCTATCTTTTAGGTACAGCTGCAGTACAATCCATTAAAGAGAAATGGTTGTGTCTACTGCAGTAAACTCAAGGCTTGCTAATTAACTTGGAAATAGTGAGGGTGGCTGAGCAGAGCCTGAATTACAAGCAGAAACCTTTACTGAATTCAGAGGAAGGCACAGCTGAAGGACCATCTCCAGCTAAGAAGACTCAGAAAAGACCATCAGAGATGTTTCCGACCAAAGGGTCACCCCCTTCCTGTTGATCTGACATATCAACAGAAGCACAAGGTAATGTCTTTGTTGGTTCTACTCAGCCTAATATTACTGGTAAGGGTCAATCCTTTGATAATTGTTTAGATGAGTTTATAAATTCTTTGCTGGAAGAAGGGAGAGTTAGGCTGCTTGACTTAGCCTTTGAGAGACACTTTGCTGCCTCTACAGCTTTTAATCCTGGAGAGTCAGTAGGCACTGATGTTGAATATATGGCAAAGTTATCTTCACCCAACTTGTATAGGGGGTCCAAGGAGGTCAGGGGTTCAGAGAGGGAGATCCCACCTCATCAAGATATGTATGTATTCCCTCGTTTTTGTCCCCTATGGCTACCCTCAGCTTTACAGGTTCTGACCAAATGGGTCAAGGATGAGCTTCGGTTATGGTTCACATTTTGAGCCAGTTCAATGGAGTTTCTTTTTGGCAGTTCTCTTGGAACACTTCCACCAACCTTGAGCCTTTTACTGATGTCGCTGTGGGGTCCAGTATGGGGGGGTTTTCTGAGAGATGGCCAGAAAGTTGGTTCAGAAAGAGAAGAAGGGTAATTATGTTTTTAGAAATGTTTTCCCATTTGGATGGCAGTGTTAATATGAAAGTATAGGTTATGTGACAATATGATCATTTTCACTCGGATAATGTCACAGTGGTTCACACTTTCAAAAAAACATTCTTCCAGGTCTGGAAGTATTTCCTTTCTTATGAGTCATTTTTGCCCTTTTAACTTAAATGACTACCCTACAAATGTTATAACAAAATTCCACACAGTTAAAGTCCAAATCAAGAAGCCTTAAGTTAGTCTCTAATGATGGCATCTGTTTAACCAACACAATTTGGGTGGCTAAACAGATGGTCAAAAGTTGTGCATGATCACACAATCCCTGGGTTTAGAGAATATGCCCTTTCCCTGGTCTTGTGCTATCTCGGAGTTAGTATACTTCTTTAGCGGGAGAAAGGGAGGGGGGGCTTGCCTCCCTTCATAAAACTCTTCTTTTTTAACTCTTTTTCTTTTCTTTTTGTTTTGTAATCCTATCTGCATGCTTTGAGAGTATTCCTCGTGTATGCAGTGAAGTGCCGATATTTGTGTTGTTGACCTCTTGTTGCCAACATTAGTGTATTTCATTTAAATTATATATATAGATATATATATATATATATATATATATATAGATAGATACATTGTAAAGCATGCTCTTTCATATATATATATATATATATATATATATATATATATATATATATATATATATATATATATATATATATATATATATATATATAATGGTAAAGACTTGTTCTGTTGAAAGTTAACTCCTCAGTCATGTGTCTCTGCTTCACTAATTTTACCTTTTCATGATCTTGTTACTTACACTATGAGATCAGATTTGTTGCATGTGTTGTTATCTCTTGCAGTGCATTTTTCCTATCTTCTTGGTTGTATAAGTATGGACTTAGTATTACAGTTCCTCACCAGGAAGCTTACAGTGGCTTACTTATCTGCAGAGATCCCTACAGTGCATGTGCATGACTTTGTGACAGTTAGATTTACCACAGGCAGGCTTTAACACATACAAGAGCATGCCACTGGCAGTTTGGCTTATGTATTTATCAGAAAACCCTCTAAAGATACCCCTACATAGAGCACAAACTGTACCCAACAGTTCTTATTGCTAATCATCTATTAGTGAGCAGGTTATGGGTTCCATCTAACATGGCCATAACCTACTGGTCACCTATTTACATTGCCCAAACCCATCCACCACATGGCATATCATTATAGCTACATCATAAATACGGTTGGCATCCTACATTCTTAGACCAGTCCACCTCACAGGTCTGAAACATGTTCATTCAAGTTTTTAAAGACTCAGGTTCCACAATGACCCCTGGATTCTCGAAAGGTTGCATGGTGTGCAAGATCGGTGCAGGAGCCCAAGCAGGCAAAATGTCTGCTGTGCAATCCAGGAACAGCCTGCAGGGGCGTGCACAAGCGCTCCTGCACTAATCCTGCATGGACGAAGCCCTTGTATGCAAATCACACCATTTTCAGGAGAAATCTATGCAAATGAGATGATTTTGCAATCCAGGAAGCTTGCAACCATCTGTGCAGGACTAGTGCTATCTGCAGAAATGTACTCGGTTAATAACTGAGTACATTTGTGCAAAATCCAAAATGGAGCTGTGACAGCTCCAAATAAAAGCTGCATATCATGTAGTAAGCATGCCAATGGCCAGATATAAGGCCATTGGAATTTACAAACATTAAAAAAAATACAAAAATCAGCTTTTATTTTTTTTTTTAGCCAATCTCGGCTGTTTAAGCGTAGAGCAGCAGCGTGTAAACAAGATCAGGGGGGAAATAACGAAATGAACCTAAATTTAGCATTCTAACTAAAATCAGTATTATGCAATGCAAGTCAATGGCAGGCAGAAGACAACATGGCCAGTGAGTAGTGGTTGCTAAGGGGGAGGCTCAGTGTGAGACATGTAACTACATTAGCAGGCAACCCTATGCAAATGAGGTGAAGGATAGTGAATCCCAGCTTTCCCCAGCATGTGAGTCAGGTCCCAAATTTGTAAGAGTAGGAATAGCTTGGTGCAAGCATAGGAGTTAGGTGACATCATGGGAGGAGTGTGTCAGGTATACTGTAAGTCGATTGGAGCCCTGTGGCTCCGGTCTGCTCCAAGCTTAGTACAGCTAAGCTAGGGGGTGTGTCCAAACCTGCCTAGCACTCTTTATAAATCCTAAGCGGGTGTGTGCACCATGCACCAGGTTTTACAAGAAGAAAAAAGAAGTTAAACCAGGAAATAGCAGCACTATGCACATTTGAGCACTGTGTTTGCGTGGCGCATACCCGGGCTTAAACAGGAAGGCAATGGGAAGGGAAAACAGCAGTAGGAAGGTAATCAAGGAGAACAAGCTTAGATGGCAGGTGTAATGTATCAGAATCAGCCAATTACACAGACAGCAGCCCAGCCCAGCCCAGAACACTGCTGTAAACTATGCAAACACCTTCCCCTCTGGTTTTTCCCACACTCTTCACCACCGGTGTATACAAACGGAGAAATTTTAACAAACAAGCCTATAAAATGAGAAGGGTTGAAGCAGGCAACATAGAACAACATGTGCAAGAGGCTGAGGGTGGTAAGGATGTGAATGCTGCTGATTAACCCACAGTGAGGAGACAGAGAAGGTGTCCTACCAAGGGTTACATGAGCTGGAGATAGTGGAGCACTATAGGGTGGACAGGGACCTCCTACAGCAAATTGTTGAGTTGTGCCGGCCACGCCTGACACACCAAACTGACCGAGGGGAACCCATCCCCAGTGGATACCAAGGTATGTGTAGGCCTAGGAATACTAGCCACAGGTACCTTCCATAGCTCAACTGGAGATATCATGGAGATCTCACAGGCATCAGCATCCAGACTATTCCACCAGTTCCTGGATGCCATGTCAGCACATGCCAGTGAGCACGTATATTTCCTCAGCACCTGTGAGGTGTTGGCCAGCAATATGCGTCTCATCCACCAAATAGCAGAATGCCCTGAGGTGGTGGGTGCTATAGACTGCATGCACATATGCATCAAGGCACCACCTGGTGATCAGGGTAGGGCCTACATCAACCGCAGAGTCATCCCCTCCATCAACTGCCAGGTCGTATGTGATGCCCAGGGCATTATAATGAATGTGTGTGTTGGCTGCCTTGGAAGCAATGACGATTCCCACATATGGCATCTGATGCAGCTGTACCAGAGATTTGCCAATGAGGACATCCCCTACGGTCACCTAGTGGGGGATGCTGGTTACACACTGGAGCAGTGGCTGATGACACCCATCAGAAGTGCACACACACCTGAACAAGAACGCCATAATGACGCACACGCACAGACCAGACTTATAATACAGCACGTGTTTGGGATGCTCAGCTCACAGTTCCAGTGTCTGGACACATATGGTGGAGCCTTGCAGTACTCACCAGCTACATGTACCCAAATTATTATGGTATGTGCCATGCTATACAATATGATCCTGTGAAAACAGCTGCAGCAGCAGTGACAGCATGGGGCAGGGCCACACAGCCCCCCTCCAATGCCAAGGCCTGCGCAGGCACAGAGTGACTCGGAAGAGGAACAACCTGAGCCTGCCCCAGTAGGCAGATGAAGGCATGCCCAGTATGCCAAGGCTGTGGCAAAGAGACAATGCATAGCACATACACTAACACAGTTGGGACCCAGGGAATGACACCTCTCTCTGACTCACATATACAGTAAAATGGATGCCAAACATGACACTACCTGTGCTTAACCATGTATAGGGAGTGTACTTTGTGCATCCAACATAGTCAGCCCTCCAGCACCATCTGCAAGTTTGGCACACCCTCAAGGTAAGTCAATCAACCTACCAATTGCCAAATGGAATAGAATGTGTTGTTACCTGTATCTATGGTATGGATGTGAGCATACAAGGGAATAGGGTGGCTGAATGTTATGGCAGCAGACAGTAGACATCCATAGTTGTACCATGACATCTGTAACACATACTGGAGTCACCATAGTAGCCAGTACTACACAGAGTGACAAAACCCACTGCAGGAAACGTGCTGAGTAACATGTTTGTCCATATGACCCACACATGCCAGTCAGGGAGATTCACATCCCAGCAACAGTCTCAGCCAGCAGGACAGGTGTAGACAAATCCAAACAGAGCCTGTACTATGGCCCCTGAATGATGGCTATTGTTAACCTCTCCCCCAGGCCTACACAGACAGACTACAGCAGGGCAGGCAGTGGGATGTTAGTTCTGAAGGGTAGGAAGTCAGACACTAATATGTAGGGCATCCAAAGCTATGATTTGTAGTACACTGGTATGCCTCTAGTCAGCATGATAGATAAGAATACAGAATGAAGTGGAGTACCTGACATACCAGTATAGTCATAGAAAATGTGTACAAGTGTCAGGTGTGCACCCCCATCCTATGTAGTAATGTAATAACAGTCAAGTGTGGTCCCCCCCTAATCCCTTGTAGAAATATAGAAATAGACAGGTGTGCCCACCCCATCCTATGTAGTAATGTAAGAAACAGTCAGGTGTGCCCCCCATCCTGTGTAGAAATGTAGAAATAGTCAGGTGAGCCCCCCCACCCTACATAGTAATGTAATAACAGTCAGGTGTGCCCCCCCCACCCTGTGCAGAAATGTAGAAATAGACAGATGTGCCCCATCCTATGTAGTAATGTAATAACAGTCAGGTGTGCCCCACAATCCTGTGTAGAAATGTAGAAATAGTCAGGTGAGCCTCCCCATCCTATGCAGAAATGTAGGAACAATCAATGCCAAATGCTTGATGGATACCCTGCAGAAACAGCATGCCACCTGTCGGTGTACAACACAAAGGTCAGCACTGCAGTACTAACTACCTGGACTTGATCCACGCATTAAATACAGATGGGCATACTGGGCATGCTCACACATGTAGTGAAATGAAGGCAATGTTAGTCAACAACATACTGAAAGGTCATAGTAGGCATGCTCACACACTTGAACACATGAAGGCGTTGTCTGCAAGCACCAGTGGACCAGACATATCTGGCAGTCACAGTCGTTAGTGCAGACACTCATCAGTATGCACCACTCATGTCTTGCACACACACAGTGGATAGGAATGCAGACATATATGTAAGGACAACACACTATAATAAGCCAAAGGTAGATGAGCATAGATGTGTGGAAGAGGGTGGCTGTGAAAAGGAGCCATCTAGGCCTGTCCCACCCAGCACACAGCCAAAGGTCCCTAACCACATGAGGGTCACATGTCACTCACTGTAGATACTAGCCACCAGTATCTGGCAGCATTACAGACTATGTGATGCACGTGCCAGCTGTGTAACATGACTGTACAAGGAAGTGGTCATCTAGCAGCTGTATACATGTACCTGTGAAATATGACCCTGTGTTTGCTCGAATGTGGCACATTATCCTCTAGATGAATGGGTTATGGCCCATGCACACATACTGCCCTCACCATAGCTCTACTATGACAAGCCTGCTGAGGTCATTAACTGTGAAATACACCTTTGGGAGAACTGTAGCCCAGTTATCTCTGTGGTGCATCCCATAACTTTGTACTGCTGTAGTGTGATAAAATCAATAGTTAGGAAGGAGTTCAAATCCCAGACATGACAACTGTGTGTGTGTTTGTGTGTGTGTCTGTCTGCATAGAGAGCAATGCTTTTTAGGGTAGTCACACTCCCTACAATTCAAATACTGACATTTGCCAAGGCTGCTAATGTCATCCACCTGAACATACACCTCTGGGAAGATTGCAGCCCAGTAATCTCTGTAGCACACCCTGTAACTGCACACTGCTGTAGTGTGATAAATTAGTTAAATAGGTGTTCTAATCCCCGATTTGGCAAGTTTGTCTGTTTGTGTAGAAAACAATGATTTTATGGTACTCACACTCCCTACCATTCAAATGCTCGGCTTTGGCAGGGCTGCTGATGTCATCCACCTAGAAGTACACCTCTGGGAAAATTGCAGCCAAGTAATCTCCATAGCATGTCCTGTAATTGTGTATTGCTGTAGTGTGATAAATTAGTTAGGTAGCTCTTTTAATCCCAAACTTGGTAAGTGTGTGTGCCTGTCTGTGTATAGAGCAATGCTTTTTAGGGTAGTCACACTCCCTACAATTCAAATGCTCAACTTTGGCAAGGCTGCTGATGTCATCCACCTAGAAATACACCCCTGGGAAAATTGTAGCCCAGTAATCTCTGTAGTGCACCCAGTAACTATGTACTGTTGTACAGTGATACATTCGTTAGGTAGCTGTTCTAATCCCATGCTTGGCTTGTGTCTGTCAAACTCTGTCTGTATAGAGAGCAATGCTTTTTAGGGTAGTCACACTCCCTACAATTCAAATGCTCAACTTTGGCAAGGCTGCTGATGGCATCCACCTAGAAATACACCTCTGTGAAGGCTGTAACCCAGTAATCTCTGTAGTACATCCTATAATTGTGCACTGCTGTAGTGTGATATCGAACTCTGATTCTATTCTCACCCATGGCAGTTCTGGATGTTTTGCGTGTGTTTCAATGTCTGTGTAGGGAGCAATGCATTATAGGCTAGTCATGCACAGTACATTTCAAGTGCCCTACTTTGGCAATCCAGCTGATGTCATTCATTGTGAAATACACCTTTAGGGAAGGAGATCTCCAGTAATCCCCATGGTGTGTCATATAACAGCTTCATGCTGTAGTGTGATATAGATCTCTGTTAGGGGTTCTATACCCACACATGTCGATTGCAAATGTTTTGTGTGTGTGTCACTGTCTGTGTAGGGAGCAATGCATTTTAGCCTAGCCACACTCACTACAATTCGAATGTCCTACTTTGGCAATCTTGCTGATGTCATCCAATGTGATATACACCCTTGGGTAAAGAGTACTCCAGTAATCTCTGGGGTGCGTATTGTTACTGCATTGTGCTGTGGTGCAATAAACTAGCTAGGTAAAGGTTCTACTCCCAGACATGACAGGTGTTTGTGTGTGTTTGTAACTCATATCCTCTGTGGAGGTGTGTGTGTGACACCTGGGCCCAATGTAGAGTGGGTTTTGCAAATCTTTTATAAGGTGGCCTTAGTAGATATCACAATGTCCACCGTACAGGGATAAAAAATGGCTGGGGTGTCATACATGTGACATCAAGGCCAGGGAATCACAGTTAGCAACCCCAGTATTACCCAGAGCACACTCTCAACCCATGTCTCATACACACACACACACACACACACACACACACACACACACACATGACTGGGCAACAGCCAATATGTGGGTAGTACACTGCATATTGGCTACTGATAGTAACTATGGAGTGATTGCAGTGGGCTACAGAGGGCATAGCACCATGTCCAATAGGAGCGTACAGTGCACCTTCCCCATGTTTCCCACTGGACAACTGCAACACCTGTGGTGCCATCACATGTGACTCACAAAGGACATGCCGTGCCTGAAAACATGCCCTGTATGGACAGATACCACTGACACCAGGGAATGCCATTAGCATGCTATCAATGTAGGTGCAGGTAAACCTGCTGTCCATTACCAGTTCCCACTGCAGGTGGCCAAGATTGGCACATCTGATGATAATCTGTGTGCACAACATGGGCCAGACACCCCAGGTACATTTCCACATGTCACTGTACATGCATGTGGGAGTTGCGCACATCCCAGACACTGTCCATGTCATGGACTAAGGAACACATACATGGCAAGTGATGCACAGCATTGGCCACACGCAATAGTCACCCAGGTGACTCGATGGTGGCTACAATACCCACCTGTGTGGGCAAATGCAGCAACTACAGCCCTGAGCCACAATGCAGACCATTGTCATGTGGCCTGATACCAAGGTATACCCATCACCTAGCCTTGTATAGCCTTCTGGCACAGTCAACCACCACAAACCCGTGCAGAAATGCACCCATGCATGTCAGTACTGGCACCCTGTGTGTTTGTGTGTGTGTTGTATGATCACATCCACACTCACTACAACCCCCATTGGCATACTGAAGCATGCTATCTGATGTCAGACACCTCCCCATACCCTTTGCCCATATAACCTCTGTATGGCCCATGTGGTGCATGTGATACCTGCACAGTAATGTATTGTGGAAATCTCAGTAGTGATGAGTTGTAATCCTGGTCCTGCCAAGTGTGTCAATGTGTGTGCATCTCTGTGAGAGTGTGGCAGTTTTGACACTGGCACCTGTTCATGCGGACAGGCACATGTACTTCACCTACCATATAGTTACCATATCCCTGTTGCAGATGTCACTCACCATAACATATATGTTCTGAGGGCACTGCAGCAGGTAACCTATGTGGTGCATCCAATAACTGCATAGAACTGTGATAGCAGTACATAGTTGTCAGGGGTTCGATACCCTGTGATGGTAGGTGTGTGATAAAATCATGTTTAAGTTTTACTCTCCCACCCCTCCCTGACTTGTCTTTGCCTCTGTCTGGCTCTCTCACTCCCTAACTGGTGGATGTGGAGACCTACACCTGCTTTGCTTAGGCAGCAGCATGTGTATTTTAGGTAATGCTCATGTTCAGCTGATGGCCTCTGCATGAATTGCAGCCCTCCCCTAGCTGATTGCATGTGGAACAGCTGTGGTAACATTCCCATAGTCAGTTGCATGGAAACACACTCCAATATCTAGGAACATCATGTTGGTGTTGGGCCTTTTCATTCACTGTGAGCAGGAAGTCAATCTGTTGTTTGGCAAACAGCATCTCAGATGGATTGGGGATTTACCTCTGACAATATACACTGTGAAAACTGGCCAACACACAGGAGGGGTATGTGCCTGACCTGACTACAGACTGTAAGTGCTACTATACTGCATTTGGAGTAATATTGGTTTAACAGGGTGTGTGCAGATATGGCTGTCCTACATGTATTAATATCTGCCATGTCAGTTCTATGTTTATGAGGACTCCCCATCTGTAGGGTCATCTGCAGACTGGGCAGTGTCTGGTGCCTTTGGTTTCATGTGTTACCCACAAAGCTTGTATCTGTGAACTGCAGAAGGTAGTGTGAGGATTGCAGTGTGTAGATGGTGAAAGCCGTGACAGTTACTGACTTCATATCCCTCATAGGACATATGTTCCAACAAACCTTGTTACAACAGTAAATGTATGATGTTATCACAGCAACATGTTAATATTAGCCCTATATATGTGCTTCCAGCCACAACTTAGTCAACCTTTGTACATGTCATGCATTTAGAGGTGCATATGTGCTGTACACCATAATTAGTGTCATCATATCTGATAGCAAGCCAGTGAGATATCAGAATGTTACACATGTTATGTACAGTAGGGGTTATATTTGATGACATAACCTGGACATTCTGTGGTTGTTTGTGCAGTACTGAGGTCTGTGTACTTATGGTGAATGTCAACAGTGTGTGTTTTGTTAATATGTACCTTGGCCCGTGTACAGACTGTGGTAGATGTCATCATCCTAGGTCCCACCCTATCTGATGTTACATGCTGCTCCACTGTATGTTACTGTATTAGCTTACATGTTTGTAGGGCCATACACACACATGTCCCATACCACAGATGGGCATCAGACCACACTGTGTAGTGGCCCAGTATATGTAGGGTTAGTATGTGAGTGGCACATATGAGGATGATGTTGAACAGATAGTCCATATACTGTATTATTATGCTAGCTTGTCATATGTGGCTGTGGCTGTGTTCACATTGGTTGTGGTTATGCACTTTCACACAGGTGTATCTTACCCTGTGCTGTGACATGCCTGTAGAGCCTGCTATATATGCAGGTACATGTGCATTCCCCCATAGGAGATGTAGGCCAGTGTTGTGCCAGTCTGCCTGTAGCCTGCACAGTGCTTTGTTACATGCCTAGCAGCTTAGTGTACTTACCCAGTGAGGTGTCATGTCCAGATTCTTGCCAGATGTACTGCTGCCGGGCCTCCCTTAACAGTCATGTATGTCAGACAGAGCAGTGGGATGCTGTACAGATGTATGTCAATATCTAGTGGGTAGTATGTGTCCATGGCACCTCTGTACCAGCAGTTATTATGTGTCAGGACAGACAGGGGTGTGTGAATGCATAACCTATGGGGGCGAATGTATACCAGTTGTTATGTGTTATAACCATCTACATGGCTGTTAACATCCATATTGTCAGGCTTGGTACACATGTTCTGCACTCAGGGGGTCTGTGTATACCTCTGGACTGTACAGAGTGTGTCAGAATATCCACGTCTATTGGCCAATATCTCTGCTGTAGTCCACAGAAGCATTATGTGCTTGCAGTGATACTGTACTATGATGTCCTAAGGATGTCTGTCAGTAGCCGATGGTGCACATGTGAAAAGCAGATATGACCTCCTACACACATCATGTCTTTGAAGACAATCCCTATTACAGTAGTAATAGACTGCTAATATACCTGCTATACATGCCTGACATCCCCTTGCACTATGAAGGTGGGACTATAGGGGCTGAGGAAGGGCTACACCCATGTTCAGGACATATGGTGAATATATATGTACATATGACTGTCCAGATATCTATACAGATAATTACACATTTACATATCGACATATATAGATGGGTGTGTATATGTAGAGACTGCCCATACATGTCAAGCAAAGCACCTCTTTGGCCCTCTTCAAAAGGAACCTTGACAATTGGATGGGAGAAAGGAAATTCACCCTGGGGATTACATCAGTCGCCCTGCTAGACAGGGGTCCAGGGAAGCAAATAGTGTGGGAAGAAATAGCCAGGGAATTGTTATGGCTAGGCTTGTATAGGCCCTAGGGCAGATAGCCTAGTACCAACCTATGAACCTATGTACATAGATATGCATATACACACCCAGATATATACATATACAGAGCAGTATATGTCTACACATATACAGATAGAGATACATAAGCACATATATGTATTCCACACTGCCATTCCTGCCAGCAGTCCACTGCTGTTGTATCCCCCACACATACGGTGGGGCTGGAGCCATATATGTATGGGCTTCACCTAAACAATACATGTGTGCCCATATGCACTCCAGAGGCCAGTGTATGTAACAGTGGTATATGGCCCTGTATTATTTAGTCTAGGAGGGGGATGCACCATACATAACCTAGGCTGTTACAAAATGTGGGGGTATCAGGGGTGAGCTGCCTTAAGATATCTAGATGTAGAGTACCATACATGTCACCTATCTTGACATTACTTACATAAAGTGGGTTACTGCAGGCCTACTGCCTCCTGCCATACAGACTGTTCTATTTGCCAGTGTGCCTGTGATGGTGTCAGTCATGCCTTTTATGTAACAGTTACATCCCATTTGGTCAACTGAAGTCTTTACCACCTAGTGATTGTGTACAGAGTGTAGATAGAGGCTGCTGGACTATACACCTGCATCACTTACTGTTGATTGTGTGGTATCTTGTGGCCCAGTCTGTCTTTACTATTGTACGATTTGAAGGGCTTGGCCTGGGCAGCAACAGTTTTGGACCTTTCCAGACTACCGTATTAGTCTAATGTTTCACAGTTGCATTAGTCTGTTGATATGGATGACATGGCATATAAATCTGTAATAGTACACAAATAAAGGTATTCCATTTCTGCAAACCTGTGCGTGGTGATTATCCTATGACCTCTCTGTGGGTATATGTTGCAGGCAACAAATGTCATTTGTATGGGTGGCTCATCCATTGTCCAGTTGTTAGGGTGTTAACTGTATGCATAGTGGCTGTACCATATTGCGTGCTCCTAATACATAAGTATCTTACTGTACATATCTCTGCATGAGTATGTGTAGTCACATGTATATCTGTATTTGCATATATGTGTCTGTGTATATGTATCCTGGGGATGTTGATAGTTTCCATATTTTACATTTCCTATGGGAGCCAGACTGTACTGCATGATATGTTATCAATACCAGCCTGACATCATGTAGGTGGGATGACTGTTAACATCTTGTGCCCATGTCGTGTCAGGTCCTGCTTATGGGATCTGCAACACTTGGTAGTGTATTGCAGGGCGGACATGCTTGGCTGTGAGGTGGTATGCCAATTTGTACAAGATGTCTGTTGTTTGGGGCCTCTAAACCCCATTAACGGTGCATGTGGACATATATGCTTCTGTTAATCTACCATTGCTATCTACAGATGTATGGCCATATATACCTATATATATATCTATATATATATATATATATATATATATATATATATATATATATGGGTCTATATGACTTGGTCGACAGTTCATATGATCGACAGTTCATTTGGTCAACAGTTCATTTGATTGACAAGCATTTGCCCCTTTCCCCAATATTGTGTGACCCTGGAGTTGATATATATAGTTAGGGGGTGTGTGGGTGTGGGGGGCAAAGCCTCCCACCAAAAATGCTTGTCGATCAAATGAACTGTCGACCAAATACACTGTCGATCATATGAACTGTCGACCAAGTCATATAGACCCATATATATATATATATATATATATATATATATATATATATATATATATATATATATATATATATCTGCTTACATATATATAACTATGTCCGTATATACCTACATAGATATATATCTGTGTACATATATGTAACTTGTGTATATGTAGAGATATAGGTATAGACATATATATATATATATATATATATATATATATATATATATATATATATATATGTCATGTAGGCATTTGCATGTATATATGTTCATATATATTTCTATATATATATATATATATATATATATATATATATATATATATATATATATATATACATATATAGATATGTTGTATCTGTTTAGATATTAATATATTTACACACACACATACATCTAAATGTTGGTATACTTTCTCTATGCTGTTGCATGACTGGGCTGGATAATATGTTTCTGAAAACATCAGCTTTATGTATATCTGGCATGGCTTAGTGATAAATCACTTTGTCTGTGGTGTGCAGGGTCCTCGGTTTGAGCCTTGCCGTGGCTGTTTATTTTGTTGCTGGGCAGAACACGAGTCGTTGGATACAGAGTGATTAAGGCACTTGTAAGCAGGTTTGCCCGTGTCTGCGTGGAGGTAAGCACTGCTAACTTCCGGTTACAGTTTCTTACTCAGTTAGCTTCTAAATTGCTTAACATGTAGGCATTGCTTACCCCTGCACAAACAGGCTTAAACCTGCTTACTGCTGCTTAAACGTGCTTACTGTTGCTTACCACCATGCTAATTTCTTTAAAAGAAAAGGAAAAAAGGGGTTGATAAGAAAGTGGTGAAAAAAGGGGCACAAAGAGAGAAATACAGTAGGGAAAATAGCTAAGGATGTGCAGGAAGCATGTAGGGAAGGTCCATAGCTGATCATTTCTTCTACAGCAACAGCCATGCATAAACACTGAATTTGGAGGTAGATTTGGACACTCAAACCCCTGGAAGAGGGGTGAGGACAACAATAATACGTTGTGATGCCTATTAGACCAGATTACATGTGTCCGGTGGACATTTGTGCGAAATGGACAGCTATATATTGGGCGTGATTTTTTTTGTGGGAACAGATTGCCCTTTTTCTTTTTTTTTCAGGTGAGAGTGGGATGTTGGGGAGGGGTAGTAGGTATATTTGGAGAGTTTGGTTGGGTAGGTTAACAGATAAGACACACAAGATGCATACAGGGGTGGTATATGACACATGTGGGGGGTAAACACCTTGATGGGGAGGGGTGTTGGGATATCGGAAGCCCACAAGCCCCCTAGTGATAACAGTGGGACTGAGGAACCCACCCATGGGCAGTCACCACTGTACCTTCACAGCCCCGAAGGTGGCTGTGCTGGGGGCTGAACTGCAGAGCCAGGTTGACTCTCTAATCATGACATGTGGAACTTGAGCTAGCATAGAAGATCACCGAACTGCTCATTGATTGCTCTACGCACCACGACCCTGACCTGGTGACGGGTAACAGGTGCCTGTCCATGCCCACTCCCGGGGGGGGTGAGCCCCATCCCCTGAGGTGTTTCAACCAGAAGGTGGTGCAGGACCAACAGACAGAGAGGTCTGGGGTGTGGTCCCGGACATGCTGGTACCTGGTGCCTCAGCCAGCTGAGGTGGGACAGATGGGTCCGCTGGGACTGGCCTTCCCAAGTGTGCTATAGTGTTTAGATTTCAACATCATATATGGGTTAGTAATAGTCAACACATTCCAGGGTTTGGTATAACAGCATGCATGGATATTCCCATTAATCCAGACACCAGATACGGAACAGTTGCATAGCAAACAAAACACATGCATATATGGGACCACAGTGGTAATAAAAACAGCATGCAGGTATGTTGATGGCACCATGCCAACAATGTTGGAATAATTCAATATGGCACATGCATGGGAACCATTATAATATTTATTTACAATTGGACATTATCAGAGTCAGTACATACCAGTTGGGGTGGGTATGTTGATTATTGTTGGAAATAAGGAGGGGGGAGAGAAAGATGTCAATTAACAATTGTATATTCCTGTACTCCACATTACTTTCCTAGTCAGTGTTATCTGTACCTTATAAGTCTTACTACACCACCCTATAGACTTATATTGGACACTGATATGGTTGTCAACATCATTCCACATGAACCGTTTTTACCTGCAGTATACACCTCTTACCTGTTATACCTTTGGAGGGAATGTTTGTTAACACTGACTAACTGTTTGTACACATACACCCGGATTCCGGGTTGATGTTTTGCGCTATGCTATCTAACTCTTTCTGCACAGACTCTGGCCATGTGTTGACCACATGCATGTGTGCCTGAACATATCTAGAATATTGCCCTCTTCCACTTTTAGTGACCTGACACACACATATGCATGCTTTCCTACACAGTTATATTATGTAGCACAGTGTGGGTGACAGTGACCAGTGATACTTTATTATTCAGAGTAACTGCAACACTCATAATCCCCTACAATACCAGGGTGGATGGTGCCAGTACAGGTTATATCGGTCTGTATTTCTCAGCACAGTGTTCGTATCCAACGTACCTGTGGGAGCAACGTTTGTTATCACTACCTGACTGTTGCCACACAAGGCTCCAGATTACACATTAGTATTATACACATGCATCTCACGCTGTTACCGGACACACTCTGGTCACAGCTTGACAACATGGGAGTGTAGATAGGACATACATGAAATATTACTCTTCTAACAGTTTCTGTGGTTGCTACAGTGACAGGTGTGTTCTCATGATGGTTGACAATCACTTGTATTCCCTGTTTGCTGGCTGCACATCTGGGATCATCCCACAGATTTACCAGGAGGACAGGGAGACAAGTAGCAGATAGCAGTAGATATGTGCACATATACTGGACAGTCTGGCCTCATGTACAGTTGTGAGGTATGGATCTGTATGCAGTCTAATTCCACTCCCAGGATTCAGATCATGGCTGTGCTTGCTACAACTTACACACTGTCCATCACAGTGATGTCTGCTATATTGATATTGCTGTATATATCCAATCTGCTTTCTGTCTTATTAATCCCCTGTGCTTATGCATTCTGACCTTGTATAACAACACTCCTATACAGATTTCCTAGGCAGTTATATGTTGTAGGACAGTGTGGGCAACAGTGATGTGTAATACCTCATTATGAAGAGTAACTGCATATCATTCTTGTATTTCTGGGCACAGTGTTGGTATCTGACAGACCTGTGGGAGGAATGTTTATTAGCACTACCAGAATGTTCCCACAAACAGTACCAGGTTCTACATTACTATTATGGACATACATCTCACTCTGTTACTGTACACACTCTGACCACAGCTTAACAAGTTGGGGTGTAAATGGGACATACATGGCTTCTTAGTCACATAAGGTATTGGAGAGCTGTTAGTGTACCAGGTTTGTTGTCATAGATGTGTGTCAATCAGTTGTATTTTCTGTTTGCTGTCTATACATCTGGAATCATCCTACTGATTTCCCAGCAGGACAGGTTGATAGGCAATAGATATGGGCCACTTTAATAGACATTCTGTACAGATGTAGGGTATGATTCTGTATGCAGACTACTACCACTGGCAGGATTCAAACCATGGCTGTGTGTGTGCTAAGAAAATAGCAGTTTACATCTCAGTTGCATGTGCTATTCAGTTTTTGTTGTCTGCATTTTCCCTGTTTACTTTCTATGTGTCTCTCAGTTGTACTAAATGACCTCTGGGGATTACACCTGTCATATACAGGCATTCCTATACATTCAATTTATTGTGCATGGTGTGGGTAACAGTGCTTAATACTACAGTACTATTACATGATTGCAAATCTACATTACCATATGATATCAGATTAATCACATGCAGTCCAGCAGTTAGACGTGTTTTGTCAGGATATTACACTTTTATTGCCATACAAACAATATGAGACTCTTCCTGCCATATTCTCTAGTTTATGCAGTACTTGCCTTAAACAATACAGGTTTTACACTAGCAATTAATTTACTATTACTTTTATTTTTATTTCCAATGACAATAAAAGCATGAGTATTACTGACCTGCCTCACGTCACAACCGCGCCAGGTGGTAGATGGGGGCAACCAGGTTTGCGGCGCGCTCCATTGCAGCTGTGGGGGACATAAGAGGAATATTTAGCCATGATATACCTGAGCTGGCACTTATTACACACATACTGGGGTGATACTTACACATGTCTGGTACAGTCTCTGATGCTCTAGCCTCTAGGGACCACTTCTCCAAGAGGTCCCCCTACCACTGCTTCAGGTTGGCCTGCTCACCAGTTTGGGGTATGCCAGTGGCACTGGTGAGATTGTGGGCGAGATGGCCACAGGCCTCTGTCTTATATTGGGAGTCTTGGTACTGGGCCTGCAGCAGTATCTGTGCATGGTCTTTAACTAGGAGTCCTGCCATGACCTTGGACTCCTGGATGCACCAGCACTGTGCCTGGAAACACACTCCTTCTCCCCTTACTGCCATAGTGCCTGCAAGGGGAAACTACAACCAGTTATGAGATGTATTCCCACCTCTTGGGTTTAAGTAGGGCCGATTTCCCACACTTTTCCATTATTGGCCGGTTTTGAAAAGGCTAAGCTATGGGCAAACCTACTTACCTAAGGTTGGCATTGTTTAAAGGGGTATACCACTGGGCACAAGAGTTAGCTGGTCTACACATTGCTCACACCTCCTACACTGAACTGTGCAATGCTTAGCATTGTTTACATTAGACCTTCATTATAATGCCTTTTTGTCATTGTGTTATTATTCATTACACCTTATATGTATGCCTGGTATCCCTGATTGATGTGTACGTACACTCTGTGGGGTCCTTGTGTTTTATTGGGGACTGCAACACTCTGTTACAATTAAACCTCATTTCTGGGCTTACTGCTGTACTCCAGTTCACATATTTATGTTATGTAGTGGGTTATGACACATATGACTGTATACTGATGCCTTTCACAGGTTCAGTTTGGTTGGACTATGGTGGGGACATGTTTACTACTCCCTCATTCTTCTGTACTTTTGTGATGGCTTGGTGGATAACTGCTGGGACAATGGTGTGTAGGGTCCTGGGTTCAAGACCTGTATGACTGCTTCTTTTGTTGATGGGCAGAACAAGGGACGTTGGATACAGAGTGATTAAGGCACTTCTGAGCAGTTGTAAGTGGGTTTGCATGACATTAAGCACTGCTAGCCTGTCGTTACATCTGCTTACAGAGAGTTAGCTTTAGAATTGCTTAGCCAGTGTAGGCATTGCTTACCGCTGCACAAACGGGCTTACGCCCACTAACTAGTGCTTAATTATGCTTACTACTGCTTATTTGTGCTTAGACCTGCTTACTAGTGCCTTATTCATTATGATACTGACACCTCACATATGCATTTACTGCAGTACTCCAGTTCATAAATATATGTTATCTAGTGGGTTATGCAACAAAAATATTGGTCATAACATGCTTTGCCATGTAAAATAGAATGTGCTGCAGTGGGACTTAAACCAGGAATGCCTGCTCGTTAAGCAAATGCTCTGCCCACTACACTATTGCTGTGCTGCTTCATTTGCTTATATCTTCCTTGTTATCCTCTCCAGCCTTTTAAGCTGCTTTAACCATAGCTAAGTGATGGGCACACCCGCACACCTACAGTTAGCTTCAATCGGATTTAAAAAAAATAATTTAGGGTTTCTTAATTTTATTACTACATTCTGATGCTGTTATACACAACAGGGACTGTTAGTGGGGATATGCGGACACCTGTAAGCAGTCTCGCTCATTGCATACCCCTTTCTACTGTTCTACATCGCAAAGGGCGTGCTTATTCTCAGAGCTCTGCTCTCAGACATGCCCCCTGCACTCTTACATGCTCCGTGTAAGCCTAGGAGCTTGGGCAGCGCGCCTTATTAATGTGCATGGCGTGCTGCCGTCCTGCTCCTAAATGGTTACTTCCATGCAGGACTAAGCTAGTCCTGCACGGAAGTTTAGTAAATCCGGGGGTGAGTGTCAGCTATCTGAATATACACTGCTGTTTCCTCATGCATCCAGACTGGAATGCTTGTAGGAACTCCTCTGCTGTGTTTCAGTATTTGAAATAATGATGTGAACAAGCTTATTTGAAAAAAGGTAAAGTTTACAAATATGTTTTTGTTTTTATGTGGTATTTACATATTTAATGATAAAAACACTGCACTGAAAAAATTAACATTTATAATGAAGTTTTAATTTCATATAAATGCTTAACACCTCTCTTTCTTGATATTTGCAAAGTGAAGATGCCAAAATAAAACAGCATCTAGAAATGGAAAGAGAGAAAGAGAAAACAATTTAAAAACACATTTCTGAAAATGTTTCAAATATGTTCCAAATATTTTTATGGCATTACAAGTAGCTTAACTGAGCTGTTTTGCTGAAGGGAAGGTCGAGAGGTAGTCATTAATATTTGCAATGCTTGGTACTGGGAAGTCTCAGTGAAGAATCTGAAACCCTTATGTGATTGTCACAAGGATTAAAACCCACAGATTAGTATCTGAAAAATCAATGGCAGATGCAGCTTTGAAATTTCTGCTCAAACTTCGTAGTTCCTCAGTGTATTCTATACATTGTGCGTTTTTTATGGGAAAAATAGTCATGCTGCATTTTTTCTACCTCTCTCGGTCTGACTGCAAGGCACACAGTAAATTCATTCTTCCATATTTCATTTGAATTTACCTAATTAAACTTTTACTTAAGAAAAAAATAAAGTTCTATGTTGGGCTACTAGCAGAAAACATAAAGACCCTGGAAGAAAAACATGTTTGCAATACCTTTTATTGGACCAATGTAAAGTTTGCAATTACTCAAGCTTTCTTGCTGGCATGAGCCCTTTGTCAGGAGTTGGTACGTTAGCAATGTTAAATACGGTTCTTAAAAAATCCACTTGAGCTTAAAAAAGTAAGCACTTTATTTATTTTTAAGTTTGCTCAAAAAAAGAAATCTTGAAAAATGCTAGGGTGAAAAACATGCAGTTCATGCTACACTTCAGATAGACAGTGTGTGTGTGTGTGTGTGTGTGTGTGTGTGTGTGTGTTTCTATGAGACAGAGAGAGAGACTGAAAGTGTAGATCAGGGTCATGACATGCTACAGAGTATATTTATCTAGCATGACATACATGTTTTCCAGTTTAGCATTTTTTCAAGATTTAGTAATTAGTAAGGTGTCGTAAACCCACAACGACAAGATGGTACACAATGAATTGTGCATTGCTGCATTTGTGCACAGACAGAAAATGGTGGGTGTTGGAAACATCAACAGACTGTGGCCACAGCAATACTGACCAAATAAGAGCTTTGTGATCAGTACCAAGTCGATAAATGTTTGCTTAAAAACAAGTATGGCATGTGTTGTATGTGCTTTACAGCAGCTAGTCAGTGAGCCCAAACCATTACATTTGATATCAAGGTTGCAACAGTCCTATTTGCACTCACTGAAAGTACATAACTGTGGCATATGAGTGATGCACCTGGCCAGAGATACTGGATGCTGTCTTACCTTGCATGTCATTGCACCGCATTCCCCAATACCCCCAAAAGTTTGAACAACCATACAAGAATTTGACAGGCTGCATTACTACTGGAGTTTTGTGCAGGAGAATGCACCTAGCACACATGCTGTACTTGGGAGAGGAGAGATAATAGCAAGTCTTAACAGGAATTTGTATTCTGTAACTCACCAAGCTTTCTGTGTTGGAGGGAAGCCTTCTAGCTTATCAGTGGGAGTGGTAAGCACTAGGTAACCTATCTACCACATAAGGAGTGGTTCTGGCCCAGAAATTGTAGTTATTGGCCGTTTGGGCAGTTTTTCCATCTCTCTCAACTTTCTGATTTAAAAGCCCACATTTGCACTTGTTTCCCCCTTTCCTGTAACTAGTTTAGTCCAGATACAGATTCTTAGTTTTAGCACTTGAATTTGCTTATTCGTGATCAGCACTTGTTCAGAACTTGTAAGCACTAAATAACCTACTAATTACTACAGCACTCAACCTTCCTCATTACCTAGAGGAAAACAGTTTTGGTACTTACTTTCCTCACTAGCTTAGAGAAAAATGGCTCTTGTACTCACTTTCCTCACTTATCTAGAGGAAAATAGTTTTTTATTCAGGCATGTCCAAGGGTCAGCTCTCAGTGTTCTCTCCTGTCTCTCTGATGAATCTGGGCATCTTGGGGCAATGTAGAAATTGCCTCATGTACACAGACAACCCTCTCCTCCTACCACCCAACACTACAACTTGTGAGAGATGCACTTATCTAGCCAAACTGGAGGTAAAGTTCCCTCCAATCAAGACTGAACTCGACAGTCAAGAGGAGAAGGTAAACACTTGCACCACACTACACTCATCACATAATCTCACTAAATCTCCACCACTAAATCCACACATAGAAACACAAAAACATTTGTTGAGACTCTCAATAATAATCTGCTCAAGCAACAGAGACCTCCAAATCAGAAATGTAAGCAACCTCCACCCCTCAACACAACCCAAATGACACATAGCCCGCAGACTCAGTGTGCCACTCAACCAGAGCCAATAAGGCAAAACAACATACCCAACATACTAGTCATAGGTGACTCTATAGTTAGGCACACTGATGTCCCACTCACCAGGCTAAACAAGGAGAAGGTTACTGTCAGATGCCTGTCAGGTGCTAGAATCCACCACATGACCCATGCACTCATGTCACTCCACAACAAGTGCAAATATGACTCCGTCATTGTCCATGTTGGTGTGAACAACCTGAGATATACCTCCCTGGACTACATGAAAAGAGACATGGAAGAGCTCTCCGATCTTGTAGCCCAGGCAGGTATGACCCTAGCCCTGAGTAGCATTCTGCCATCACCCAGAATGATGCCACAGTACAAGGACAAAATGATTGACTTCAACAATTGCCCAAGCTTCTGGTGCCATTCTAAAGGGATCCAGTATCTGTCTGCCTGGGATGACATGGTCAACAGACCATGATGCTTTACCAGAGATGGCCTGCACCTGTCACTCCAGGGATTCCGGATACTGACTAAGGTTCTTGCTGCCCCTATAGTGCCTTTTTTAGGCAAGTTTCAAATGACAAATTCATCACCGTAACAGGAACAGGCAAGCAAAAACTGAGGGCGATGCTACTCAATGCTAGAAGTCTAAATCTCAAAATGCACTCACTCGAGGCACTCCTTTACATGGAGAACATTGATATCTGTGCATTGACTGAGACCTGGTTCAAGGTTCCAGAGAGCACCCCTGCACTACCAAGCTATAACTCATACCACACTTTTCGGCCATGTAACCTGGACCGGAAAACCAAAGGTGGAGGTGTGTCCATATTCATTAAGGATATCCACACCTCCAGGCTAGTTGCTCAGCATAATGCAGCCAAGGTTATCCAAGTACAACTAACTCTGGGCAAAACTGCAATCCAAATTGTAGCTTGCTACAGATCACCCACTATGCCCTAGGATTCCCACTCCTCTTTTCTTGATGTACTGGAAAATATTAGGGTTCAACCAAACACCCTAATAATGGGCGATTTCAACTACCCCACCATTAACTAGGAAAACTGCTCATGTACTAACTCCTTCACTCAACGCTTTCTGGAATTCATAAATTCCAATGCCCTGGATCAACTTATCCACACCCCCACCAGGGGCAACAATATCTTAGATCTAGTCATTACCAACATGAGTGACCGGTGTTCCACACCTGAAGTCAACGCCTCATTAGTCTGATCCGACCATAAGCTAATTACCCTAGATATCCACATCCTGCCCCCACCCTCCATTAAGGAAACCATGGTAAAAAATTTCTCCAAAGCCAACTTCATGCTTCTTAAGACAGAAGTGGTGAACTTCATGACACCCATGCAAATGGACAATAGAGTTACGACTACTGAATCTTACACAAATGCACTTTATAAGCACTTACATGATTGCATGGATCATGCTATCCCAAACAGAACCAAGACACTATCCTCCAAAAAAAGGAAGCCAATTTGGTGGTCCCCTGCCATAAACAAGCTGTACAACAGAAGGAATAAACTGTTGCAAAAGAGAGTAAAATCCCATGAGTGGAGGATCTCCCTGGTCAGCCTCAGTAAGAAGCTGCGATCCCTGATAAAATCCTCCAAAGCTAGTTACAAAAACAAAATCACCATGGATTCTAAAGACAACCACAAAGCATTCTATAGCTATGTCAAGAATCTCGATGGCAACACTCAGATCTGCTCTGAGTTACAGCACAATGGCACTAAATATACAGACCCAACTGATATTGGCAGATAGGTTCAGTGCTAACTTTACCCCCCTCTCACCCTCTAAAGAGTCCATCTCTATACCGGAAGAATGCAAAGTTCCTGTAATCATGGCTGCACCGGTAAAAAACACACTCTCCAAAGCCAAGAAGACAGCATACATGGGACCAGACAACATCCCAGGCTGCATTGTACATGAACTACAGAATGAACTGGCACCCCACTTAAGTACCATATTCAATCATAGCCTCACCTCATGCTTTGTGCCTGTTGAATGGCGCACAGTGATGGTTATCCCACTCCACAAGGGAGGAGCCACCATGGACCCCGGGAACTAACGCCCCATTAGCCTGACGAGCCTGGTCTGCAAGGCCATGGAATGTATCATCATGGAACTTATAAACAAAGACATTAGTAATCTCCAAACTCTGAACCCCACCCAGTTCGGGTTTGTAAAAGGCAGATCATGTCTGCTAAACCTGAAGCAGTCACCAAAGCCACCGCCATAGACAAGGGTAAGGTGGTTCACACAGCCTATCTAGATCTTGCCAAGGCATTCAACACCATCCCCCACTCTGGAATTATAGATAAACTCACTAAACTAGGTATAAATCCCTATGTCACAAGATGGGTTGCCAACTGGCTCACTGACAGAACCCACACTGTGAAAGTAGCAGACTCAAAAAAACGACTTCAGACCAGTGACAAGTGGAGTACCACAGGGTTCAGTCCTGGGTCCTCTCCTGTTTGGTATCTACTTCTCTGAAGTACAGGCTAACACAGAAGGTCTTTGGTTAATGAAGTTCACAGATGACTGCAAACTAGGAGCCATAATTGAAACTCCTAACGATGTGGACATCCTACAAAAGGGCCTCACTGAGACAGATGCCTGGTGTCAAAGCCATGGCCTCAAGCTCAATGCCAAAAAGTGCATTGTCATCCCCTTTGGTAAAAACTCTGTACCCATGAACTACAACATAGGTGATAGTATACTTAACACCGAAAGTGTGATAAGAGACCTTGGGACACAGGTGGACATTAGCCTCTCCTTTGTTAATCACATTTCCATAGTAGTCAGGAAATCCTTCTACATGGCACACCTCATCACAAAAGGTTTCTCATCCAGAAAAAAAGAGGTAATTGTTCCCCCTCTACTCATCGCTCATTAGACCCATTATAGAGTACAATGCCCCTTTTGGTATGTACCTCACAAGACATCTACAACAACCGGAAAGGCTGCAGAAATGCCTCACAAAGAGGATTACCGGCCTCAAACAGATGCCCTACACAGACCATCTCAAAAAACTCCAGCGTTACTTCGTCGCATATCGCCTACTCAGAGATGATCGCTGCCTAACATACAAAGCTATGTTAAACCCAGAGCTGTTGGACATGCTTCACTTAAAGTAATCCCAATCCCTCCAAGCTATATGCTCTAGGGACCTAAACCTTGTCAGCACAATAAACAGAACATGCCAGAGAGATAGATTCCTGTCCCAGAGACTTCCCATACTCTGGAATAAACTACCTATCTATATCAAACAAAGCTCCTCATTAGCACTCTTCAAGAAAAATCTTGATGATTGGATGGGGAATAGGAAATTCACCCCGGGGATCACCTCTGTGGCTCTGCTCGACAGTGGCACAGGAAAATAATTTTCTTGGGTGGCAAAAGCCAGGGTACCTTTTTGGCTGGGCTTGTATAGGCCCCAGGGCCGATATTCTAGTACCTATCTATGAACCTATGAACCTATGAACATGTAACATGCATGATATTATCAAGAAGGTTGACTGTCACCACCTTGGCAAATGAATAGAACATGATCGGCATTTACCAGGGGCCATAACATATGAGAATATTTCTGTGTTATGTATGCAGGCAACACAAGACTGATGAAGTAATAACATATCGAGATTATGAAAAAGTGCACCAATAATTAAAGAAATATTTTTCTCTGCCCCACAGCTCACATTCTCTATGAAGTGTACCCTTGACTGTTGACCCCTAGCCAACTGGAACAAAGTCAGGCTGTTACAATGCCGAAAACCACTGGCATTCTGAAGTGGAGGACTGAGTTCTTAGATGACTGAGGGGATAGACTGTAACTTACCATGAAATGCCGCTAGAAGATTAGTTGTCTGTCAAACTTTACATCATGTGATTGTAATGCAGACAGGCAGTTAGGTATAAATGACTGGTATAACATAGGATGAGTATGGCTATACTGCATGTTGCCAAAAAGAAAGCTGAAGATGGAACATCACCTCTGTCATGTGTAACACAATGGGCTCATTTATGTCCATATGCTGTTTTTTAGACTGGAGGACTAGTAACAGTGTACCATGTAGTAAATGTACAAGTTTTTGTGTTAGAGTAGTGTCTCTGAGATTCCCAAGTGTAGTGTACGTAAACTAAAATGATGTTTATCTATTTTATTTAATTATGCTTTTTTGACTGGGTTAGTCCCACTAAGCCAGAGGCCTTTTTTCAGTTGAAAAATGTTGCTAAGACATCACAAAAACTCCCATACTAATTCCCCTAAGTGCCATAAATGACATGGAATCATTTGCATTCAGATGGATGATAACCAACTCAGGCAGAAACCAACTCACTTTAATGTCTCATCAGAAAGATGGCACATTCAGGTGTGCAAGACCTTCATATGCTGCACTTCAGTATCATTCTTAAAAAATGAATGCAAGTACCTGGTGTGGAATTAGAACCTACAGCTTTCTGGACATCCAATATCACATCTGAGTGATCTATCTGTTGAAACATTAATGCTGCAAGTGTATTATCGCAGTTAAACTGTAACAAGGTGAAAACTGTATAATGCTTGTGCTATATAAACTGCACATCACACTTAATGGGCATAGTTTCTACGAAATATCAGTCATCCAACATGTAAATAAGTGCACAGAGCTAGATGGAAGGACTTTCACAGGACTACACATGCAATGTAGGCCATAGGCAGAGATTGCTTGACAGATGTCATGGCTGTGATTACTGGCTGCTTTCACTGAAGATTAGGTTGACAAAAAACTTCTAGGTGACTGCTCAGAAATCTTATTGCTACAAAAATAACTGATAACAACATAATCAAGCAACATGCTGAACATGGGTCATTGCACCAAAGTACACTATAGATGGCCAAATGTGTTACACAGTAGCCTCATATATGGCATATACTGTATACCTGTACTGCCTTTATGTTTTTGCACAAGCAGATAGGCATGTTCCCCATACATAACATGCATTAGATCCACCAGTCTGCTTCACCCTTTGGACATACTGTATGTGATCATCTACATTTATGAATCATACATACAGCCCTCTACAAGGCAGGCAGGGATGGAGGACTCTTGATGGGTAACACTGGTATCAGATCAGTACTGGATTTAGCATTCATAGTGCACATGCAAGTCATGGTACTCACATAAGCCCCTCACCACACACACATATGCACCTCTCGCATGCATACTATATAAACATAATATGATAGTATAATGTTCAGCATGTTGAACAGATTGACTTCTCTCAGGTGCAGCAACATCTCTGCTTGTTGGAAAATATTGCAGACACTATTAGGGATAATGACACAAACCATACTGTGAATATGTCCAATCTATGCCTTTGGTATTGTTGCTTTCAGCCTGTCTCAGAGTTATGTCTATATGAGCCCTGCAGCCCATGGCCATCTATATTCATCTCAAGAAGACATCTGCCATGGTTACTGTCATAATGTTGTCTTTGCAGTGCACAGGGATGGAACCCTGATTATATCCCAGGAGATACAGGTTGAATTTGCAGCCAGAAGCTGTTGTAGCTTGCCAGGGATAGTACAATCATACCAGCTGACCTATTCTGAGGGAAGGAGATGATTCAGTTTTACACAGTAGTGCCATTTGCTGGAAGATCTGGAAGCATGCTTGAATATACACAGAAATTTAGGAGAATGAGCCCCATTAAGATCCAGCTAACCTTTGTAGGGACACAGAAGAGGGCATCCACCCAGGCTTTGGCATAGCAAGACACTGTACAGCACTTGCAGGTCAAAAATAGTTGTGTACATTAGGACTGCAAATGCTTCCTAACTCTACCACACTCCCAATAACAGACACAATACCTGGGCTCTTACGTATCTCTTCTGGATCCATCAATACTGGAAAAAAGAGTGAAATAATTGAACCCATCAGTGGAACAAAGCTTAATGTTTATAATGTGATTGGGGTTTAAAAATAAAATACAAGCACAAAATGCCACTATCAGTGTTACTAACATTCTGAGATAGCAGGTACAAATGTTGCTCTACTTCCTTATCCGAGTCTTGATCTTGGTTCCTCCAGAAATTCAAGTGAGATGCAGCGTAATGTTTTTTATAGTCTTCTTAAGATGAGTTTGCTGATTTTTGAACAGATTACGTACCAAGAATCTTTTGGATCACAGTTTAGATGTGTCCGTTTATGCACATGGCAGGTTGCAGTTCTTATTCTGATGTCTTTGTTTTCTCATTTACTTATTGTTTGGACTGTGCGTTAGACTCCAGGAGTTTGTAGATTTAATTATCTGATTCATAGTTACTATAGGTTTAGAATTACATTTAAGGCACATCAGGGCAGAGCAGAAATGAGCTTCAGAGGAGAATAGTGAAAATAGAAGGCAGTGGATTAACTAGTCAGGTGACAAGTGATGGGGTGGGAATGAAGAAGGAGGGGCTACAGAGGACATGTGCTGAGCTTAGCAGGACATGGGCGGGGTTGACAGCTGATTATAGGATTTGGTTACAACTGACAGGAAAGGGAAGGGAAGGAAGAAGTTTGGAGACACAGCCAGGAATGATGTGACTGGGAAAAGGCAGCCAAGGTAGAGGAAGACAGACAGACAGACATACAGCCAGACAGATAGCCAGATAGCAGTGATATATTGTGAATGGAAGGAAGAGTTTGACATGAATCAGACAACACCAGCAGAGCAGGAACGAAATGAGAGGTATGTATAAGGAAGTGCAAAGGAAACTGTACTCACTTTGCACTTACAGAAAAAGGTGATATCAGCAGGAGTTGCTGGACAGGAAGTAGATGCAGGAAGTAGAGCAGGAAAAGGAAGAAGATGAGAATGAGAGGAGAGTGAGCTAGAAAGGGTAACACTGTGTAGGACTTGTAGAAAAAATATTGTGTGAATATAAATAACCATGTGATTTGCAGTTTCAAAGCTGGAGTGGTGATAACTTTGTGGGTAGTAGGGATAACAGCATGGAGAAAGAACTGATGAGAAAAGATGGAGAGCCAGAGTGTGGAAAGAGCAGAGTGCTTTGGTGACTGCAGACTAAGTCATTATAAGAATTAAAAGTGTAAGCAAACAAGACCGGAGAAAACAGCTAACGGTGAAACCAGTTTAGAGAGCTAATTTGTTTCTCTTTTCTCCCTCCATAGCTGAACATCAGCTGCCATTAGCTCCTCTCCTCATTCAGATCTACAAAACCCACCTTCACCTCTCCCAGGTTCAGTCTGACCAATGTTAAGGGCCAGCAAGATGACTGAGGATGATGATGATGCTCTGGCATACTGCTGCTAGGCAGTGTAACTTAACTCCTGCCACCCCGTGTCAGCCTTGCAATCTCTGCAGTCACTTCCTTTAGGATTTGCTTGCCTGTACAACCTTGTGACTAAGTGATGCACTCTGTGTGCAGCACAGAGCTTTCCTGGCTCATAATGTTGATTCATTGCAATTTGCCTAGACTGCCTAATCTCCCCCTCCCCAAGAATGAGTGTCTCAATGTTGGCTGCTCAGTCCCATCCTCCACTTCTGGCCCCTCCTACACACATGCCACTAAACAAACATGGGTTATCTGGAAATCAGTAAGAGGTTTATTAGTCTACAAGACATAACAGCCCCACGGCAGCATAATAAAGCCCTCATCTGGGGAGAAGTAAGGGTTTTATCACATTGTCATGGGACTGCTGTGTCTTAGGAGTTAAACTTAACCATGGGAGAATGTGGCAAAAGTTGTCATCAAAGGGAAGAAGTGAATACAGGTTGTGGTGTTGAGTTATATGAGTTTATATCAAGCAGGATCATGGATGAGACAGACAGAGACAGACAGACATGAAAACAGAAAGAGAAGGATGCCATGACTGGAGGTTGGAAGTAGCATTCTCAGAAATGTTACTTGTGAAAGAAGCCAGCACACTGAGAATGATGATTAGGAGCTATACAGCTAGACGCAGTTGTGGTTAAGGGTCAGGGCTTGTGGCTATAAATAGAATCAGATGGGTCTGGCAGATAAACTAGCTTTATGTTAGGAACAGACTTCGCCTTAACCCAGAAAAGGCACTGATACTTAGAGCAGGAACTGAAAGGTTCATATATAGGTCTGTGTACCTTAAACCAAGAAAAAAGGTGTGTTTTCTCATAACTGTACAGAAATAAGGAGAAAATAGACACACAATAAAGTAGAGGAACAAACAGTGGTGGCTTAGGGCATGATGGTATAGTGCTGTAATGCACCACAAGAAACGTGAAAACTAATATGCAGAGCTGAAAGCAGTGAGTCAGAGAAGAGAAGAAGCACTTAAGCACTGCCTTTTATCAACAGAAATTTAGGCCCGTGAAATGAGTGGGTGGGGTATCTTAGAAATATAGGCTATTGAGAAGAAGAGGGGGAACATAAGACATTAATTATTAGAAAATTACCAAGAATGAAAGAATGTAAGGTTGACAGGGATGTGCATATAGAATGGTATCAAATGTGAGGACAGTGAAGAGGACCAATACCAGCCCAAAGGAGTTGGAAGAGTCAGAGCCTCAGGTAATCACTTTAGCAAGTAAGCAGTGGAGCATAGTGTAGCAGCTTTCAGACACTCAAAGCAAGATAGATAGAAAACTGGAAGAGAGAAATAAAGAAGTGAAGTTAAAGAAAGATAGTTATTATCATCATGAATAAATCACAATTCCATAAAATAGTAAAAGATTTATTTCCCAGTAACCTCAGCTGCTGAATCTCACAGAGGATAAAATAATGTATTCATTACTTCATTCTCCTTAGAAGACAGCTGCCAAGGTGCCAGAGGATTAAAGCTTTATCTGGTGGATGAAGTTGTGATTTGTTTATTTTTTGTTTGTTTTGTAGTGCTTGTGTATATTGTCATAAACAGTCTGAATCACCTGAGAACATCCTAGCTGATATTATGATTCATCATATAGACAGATGGAATTCACTGAGGTGAGTGACTGTACCAGAAACTTTAGAATTTTTGATATGATTGTAATCCAGGTGGGTGGGCTCATGGATATCTAGCTAAATGTACCATTAGCCAGAACAAATCACTCACCTCTGTGGTTTACCTGAAGAGAAGGTTTGATATCCATAGACAAAACTGGGGCTTTAAGATGGTGAATTCTATTCAGCTGTTAAGAGTCAAATGATTTAGCATCTACAGGAAACTTGAAAGAGTCAATGAACCATGAGTACTGATTGGGGATAATATTTAAGAAAAAAAGGCAAAAAGGGAAAAAGAAAAGACGTCCAATATGGCTACACAGGAAGATATGGCTGGCAGTTAAGGCAAATGATGGGCTATACACATTTGATAGTCATACCCATGAATATGTGTATACAAGTGAACGATCTGTCATACTCATGAATATGTGTATACAACAAGTGCATGATCTGTCATATCCATGAATATGTGAATACAAGTGAACAATCTGTCATACCCATGAATATGTGTATACAACAAGTGCACGATCTGTCATACCCATGAATATGTGTATACAAGTGCATGATCTGTCATACCCATGAGTATGTTTATACAACAAGAGCACGATCTTTCAGACCCATGAATATGTGTATACGACAAGTGTATGATCTGTCATGCCCATGAATATGTGTATACAACAAGGGCATGATCTGTCATACCCATGAATATGTGTATACACGTGCATGATCTGTCATATCCATGAATATGTGTATACAACAGGTGCACGATCTGTCATACCCATGAAAATGTGTATACAACAAGTGCATGATCTGTCATATCCATGAATATGTGTATACAAGTGCACGATCTGTCATACACGTGAATATGTGTATACAAGTGCACGATCTGTCATACCCATGAATATGTGTATACAAGTGCACGATCTGTCATACCCATGAACATGTGTATCCAAGTGCATGATCTGTCATACCCATGAATATGTGTATACAACAGGGTCATGATCTGTAATACCCATGAATATGTGTATACAAGTGCATGATCTGTAATACCCATGAATATGTGTATACAGCAAGTGCACAATCTGTCATACACATGAATATGTGTATACAACAAGTGCACGATCTGTAATACTCATGAATATGTGTAGACAACAAGTGCATGACCTGTCATACCCATGAATATGTGTGTACAACAAGTGCATGATCTGTCATGACCATGAATATGTGTATACAAGTGCATGATCTGTCATACCCATGAATATAAATGTATGTATACAAGTGCATAGTGTGTCATACCCATGAATATGTGATCCAAATGCATGATCTGTCATACCCATGAATATATCTAGACAACAAGTGTATGATCTCTCATACCCATGAATATGTGTATACAACAAGGGCATGCTCTGTAATACCCATGAATATGTGTATCCAAGTGCATGATCTGTCATACCCATGAATATATGTAGACAAGTGTATGATCTGTCATACCCATGAATATGTGTATACAACAAGGGCATGATCTGTGATACCCATGAATATGTGTATACAAATGCATGATCTGTAATACCCAAGAATATGTGTATATAACAAGTGCACAATCTGTCATACCCATGAATATGTGTATTCAAGTGCATGATCTGTTATACCCATGAATATGTGTATACAAGTGCATGGTCTGTCATACCCATGAATATGTCTAGACAACAAGTGTATGATCTGTCATATCCATGAATATGTGTATACAACAAGGGCATGATCTGTAATACCCATGAATATGTGTATCCAAGTGCATGATCTGTCATACCCATGAATATATGTAGACAACAAGTGTATGATCAGTCATACCCATAAATATGTGTATACAACAAGGGCATGATCTGTAATACCCATGAATATGTGTATACAAATGCATGATATGTAATACCCATGAATATATGTACATAACAAGTGCATGATCTGTCATACCCATGAATATGTGTATCCGAGTGCATGATCTGTTATACCCATGAATATGTGTATACGAGTGCACGATCTGTCATACCCGTTAATATGTGTATACAAGTGCATGAGCTGTCATACCCATGAATATGTGTATACAGCAAGTGTATCATCTGTCATACCCATGAATATGCGTATACAACAAGTGCATGATCTGTCATACCCATGAATATGTGTATACAAGTATATGATCTGTCATGCCTACGTAAAGCAATAGGATGTCACAGGACTTTTTCACTTTTTCTCCATATCATTGACTGTGCATGCTTGAATGAATATAAAGCACTGCAATAATAGCAGCATATGTAGCGCTTTAGAATGCTTTGCTCAGAAACTGCATACTGTCACATATAAAGGAAATCATATAAACGTAAAGTACATGGGAGAGCTTATCAGAATTTTAAGTAAGTTTGTAGAAAATAAATTCCTATGTATCTATCATTATCAGAGCTGAGGAGAAAAATACATGTAAAGATTATAACTCAGAAAAACTTCTCTGTTTTTTTTTTTTTGTAATTACTTGTGATATGTGATAACATATAACAAAACAAATGGACATGGTACCTGTTTTCCCCAAGTAGAGAGAAATCTGACACTTCTTGTATATGTTTCGTGTTTTAGTGAAATATAAAGTTGTAGAGGCTTTAAGCAAAAGTTGCCATTCTTCAAAAACTGGATATCTGTCAGATTTTTCATGCAAAAAATAACTTGAGAGAGCTGCGTGCCCTTTTCAAAGCAGATATTTGTCATGTTCAAAATCCATGTGCCTGCTGAGGAGACCTATGTTGGGACAGTGGAGTTGGATACCATGAGAAGAAAAACATGATTAGTGATTAAACACAATGTGGAAAAGCATTCTTGTCTGCCAAGACTGGAGGTGCCAACCAGCTGCTCTACTTCCGGAGATATAGCTCCTGATGCTTACTTATATTTTAACAAAGTAATTGTAGTGATCAGTAACTAAATTCAGAGTGAAAATGAATTTGTTTCCGCCAAGACTGGAGGTGCATTCTAGTTTCCTTTCTCAAATGGATATTGTGCTAGACATTTGTATTTTTTTTTTGTGCACTAATGTTTTAAGTAGTTATATATATTTTATTTCTAAAGCCTGGCATTTCTGGCATCTTTGTTCTTGTCTATTCAATTCCAGCTGTGAAACTAGTTAATTTGTTCTTTTGGGGCTATCACTGGCTTATCACTTTGCTCATCTAACTGAATCATTTTGCAAACAGCAATTAGAAAGTAGATTGTGATTTATGACAAAAATCATCATGACAAAATAAAAATTAGACATTGCCTAACAGTTTCACTTGCTTTTATACTTGTAACAGAACAATAAACATGTGCTGTGTAGTTTTAATATTTCTTTTATGTTTAAAGCTTGCCTTGCTATACTGATACCTAATCTACTCCTATGAATAGTGATATTGCTTTTGGAAAATTACTGTCAGGTTCTTCAGCTTAGTGACATTTCATGAGTGGTACCCAAAAAGAAACTAGTGATAAACAAATGAATTTAACACAGGAAAGCATCCGTCTCCGTGGAGACGCTGCCCAGCGTATGTACCACTAGCATAAACACAGCTATTGTAAGCAAAACATTGGTAGCTATTCTGCTATGTTCACATAGTTATAGTTATCTTAGTTGCAAAATTTGTCAGGGTTTCCTCTTTATTTAGCCTCCTCATACTGGTAGTTTTTTTTCTGTACAGTTAGAGAATGGCCACTTTTCTCCTTAATCTGAGCAGATTTATGTACAGCAGTAAAAAAGAAATTACTGAGATATGGCTGGAGTCACTTTGGAAAGGCATCTATGTCCTAAGAGAAAGGAGCTGGCAACCCCCTACGCTTCCAGGTCTGATAGAGTACCTGGTGAGTTTTGTTGAAGATGAATTCACAGATGCCCTGATAATTTTAGATAATAATATTTCTAAAACTTGGCATGCACTTACCACCCCTACAACCCCTACACTGCCCTTTACCTTGAAGTTGATTCATTGGTTGGTTTCGAGCTGCTAATGATGGGCATTGTGGCTCTTTTAATTGAGACATTTTCTGAGTCGTGGCTAGAGAGTGGCATGCTTGCTACAAGCCAAGCCTTTACATCTAGTATTTGGTATTACGTTAACAAGCTAGCTAACAGCATAGAAACTTCTAAAAGAATGAAGATCACACTGAGTGTGGTTTAATTGAAGAGGGAAAGCTGCTAAAGCAAACTTGAAAATGAATTGATATGAATCATTTAATTAAATGCATATGTAAGTCATTTCCTAAAGCCAATGAACTCTAGTGCCTATTGCTACCCCAGGGTGTCTGAGAGTTAGAACACTGTTGATTAATTTGGTCTCATTTTCCAGAGAGCTATAATGTCTGCATAGAGGATTAAGTAATGGAATTACTATTTGGTTAAATTTGGCTATTTTAAGAGCCAACTTGTTTAAGAAAAGCTGTTAACTATAAATAATTATACACATGTGTTATTAGTAAATGATAAATGATTAGACAGTAGATGTTTGATTAAATAAATGACTATAACTTTGCTTTCAGAAAGTACTTGCACACATTACCTAATCAAGTCTGCACTATAAATATAATTTTATTGCAGCATATGGATGCTAATATAGTTAAATAAGCATTATCTTAAGTAAAATACATGTAGTCACAATAAGTTTAATCAGTTAAATTAAAACACAGATGTGGATTACTATTGATTTTAAAATGAAGTAACATTACATTGCGTTTCATGCTTACAATATTTACAAAATCAAGTTGTTAATTTTCTGAGGTTTTGATTTTATTAAATTAGGGCCTTATGATTATTTTTGGTGGCTTAGTGTTGCCACATCACAGCAAGAGGTTCTCCAGTTCGATCATCGGCTGGGGTGCCTTCTGTGCTGAGTCTGCATGTCCTCCCTGTGGTTGCGTAGGTTTCCTCCGGGTGCTCCGGTTTCCTCCCAAAGACATGCTGTGGGTGGATTGGACACTCTAAATTGCCCCTAGGTGTGAGTGCGTGTGTGTGCCTTCTGTGGAAAGTTGGGCACCAGGCTGGCAACTTGACACCATAAAACTCCACTGTCAATCATGAGTGGACAGGTGATCCACTGTGGCGACCCCTAACTGGGAAATGAAGAAGGTCCTTATGATTTTTTTATAGCTTTGCTACTTTTTAATCAGCATAATTGATTCACTGAAGAAGATCTTTTTGGTCAGTGTAAAAGTTAAAGCTGCACACTATTAAATCTGTCTTACTGAGGCTTGTTTGGTGTCTTTACTACCTGATGTTTTGACCTCATTTGAAAGCCAAAAACCAGGAATGTATTTTATTTCTTATGCAGTTATTGACATCTACTGATGTTTGCTGGATCTAGTTGCATTTATATATGTTGCAGTGATTTTGTTTGTTTACCTTTCTGGAAAGTGAAATGTTGTAGATGTACAGTCATCTGACTAAATTCATTGACTGCTTAGTTGCTAATTTGCTTTTCTGTACCACCAGAATTGTAGAGGCTTATAATTTTTGATGTAAATATTTTCTGTATATAGCTGTCTTGTAACTGTTTTTTTTTCTTCTCTGAGAAATGAAACTGTTGTTTTTTTTCTGAGAACTGTCTGAAATTCACTTGTTAATATAAATGTACTGTGATGGAGATTGTCTCCCAGGGCCTCTGCTAGAAATGGGTTCTGCCTAGCTGTACTTCCCCAGTCTTCTGACCAATCACTTTCCCAGTCAATAAAGACAAATAAATAAATCTGCTCCTTCCTTCCAGTTTAACTGTGTCTGCTGATTTTAGTAGCATTGACTTAAGTTTGGATCATTAGATTTTATTTCTTTGCTGGTAATTAGAAGTGATGTGTTGTACATTCTCCTGAGTGAATTCATTAATTACTGTGCTATTTGTGATTAATCTGCTGTTTTCCTTCCATTTTTGCTATTTATGATTTAGTTACTGTTACAACAAAGTCGTAGTCAAGTAAGTGGGTAGTCTGAGAGATAGTATAGCAATAACCCATAGCTGGGTGTGAGTAATGCTGGCTATACCCATGGTTGCAGTGATTTGATCATGAGGGTGAAGCCTGAGTGACCAAACAAAGCCAACTGTGGGTAAATCCAGCATTACTCTCACCCCAGACATGGGTTATTGCTATTATACAATGATATTATTTAAGAAAGAAATTACTTACTTTTCTGAAATAATATCTTTGTATAACGGTGCCATGGTGTTCTTCTGTGTTGTTTCCAGATTCTGTCCTTTGATGATGTACTGCACACGAGTATGGGATTTGTGTTCCCATGCTTATACAGTGCATCAGTGTTTTAGAAAACAAGCAACGGAGAAAGGAAGATCTCCATTGCTATTTTTTTTAAAGAAAAAAATGTAATTTCCAGACAGTTTAGAGGTATAAGAGAAAAGGGAGCAAACACAAGGAAAATCAAGTATGTTTCTTTAGTTTTGCAGAACAGACAGGATTTTCCTTTTATTTTCCCTGCTCTCATATGTACTTCTTGACCTTTTATTTCAAGGCACTCCCATAGTGCCTTTTTTAGGCAAGGCTCAAAGGACAAACCCACCTCCATAGACAACCCAAAGATAAAAAAACTAAAGGTAATGCTACTCAATGCCAGAAGTCTAAACCTCAAGATGCATGCACTCGAGACTCTCCTCAGTATGGAGAAAATTGATGTCTGTGCAGTAACAGAAACCTGGTTCAAGGCTCCTGAGAGCACCCCAGCACCACCAGGTTATAACTCATACCATGCGTTTCGGCCCCAAAACTCGGAACAAAGCACAAAAGGAAGGGGAGTATCTATATTCATCAAAGATACCTACACCTTCAGGTTAGTGGCACTGCACGAAGCATCGGAAACCATCCATGTGCAACTAACAGCGGGCAAAACTGCCTTTCAGTTTGTAGCCTGCTACAGAACACCCTCCCTATTACAGGAACCCCACTTGACATTCCTGAGAACACTGGAGAATATGAAGATGTTCTTCATCTCACATTGCTGCAGTCCTTACACTTGGGTCCTCGCTGTCCTCGGCCATTGACCGAATATCAAAAGGCTGAGGCTGACGGCGGGTCAAGAAGCATTTGCAGGACGTCAGGGTACAAATCGCATGACCCGGCGCGCCTGCCTCAGTCTTTTTGCGCATGGTCGATGTCCGATGCAGAAGCAGCATTGAGTTGCCGTTGTTCGTTGGCGTGAAGCGTTCAAGTTTTTCAGACCCGAGTTCAGTTGGCTAAGTACCCGTTGGGGTTTGGGAATATTTTTAGTTTTTTTTTTTACGGATGTAATTGCAATCATTAAAAAAGTTGTTATAATTATTTCAGGGAAGCAAGATGATTTCATACTATCATGCAGCACGCCTTTATTTGGCTGTTGGCGCCTTGTTGGCTGTTGGCTGTGTCGGCTATACGTAAAAGAAGTCTTAGCGCGCAGGTTTTAGGGTGGGATGCGTTTTTAGAGGCTTTGCTTTGGGGGTGCGCCGATTTCCGCCTTGCAGGTGCAGCTCGACAAAGCGCTTCTTCGAGCGAAGGGGCTTCTCAGTTACTATACTCCCCCTCCCTTCCTGGGTGGCTAGGCCTCTCCTTCTTCTTCTGTTTCTCCCCCAGAGGCAGGCCAGGTTCAGCTTCAGTTGGTGTCACCTAGTTCTCTCTGAACTGTGCCCCAAAAAGCATATGCTAAAATGGCAGAGATTTGATTTTTTTGATTAGGGTTCTTTGCCCTTTGCTCTGGGAAGGTCAGGACTTCTCTGATTCAGGAAAAAGGCTTAGAGATTTTTTGTCTACCCCCCAGCATAGGCCTTTGGCTATACCTCCTGTTTAGATGTGGTGGAAAGATGTTTTTGCAGGCTTCTCTAATCCTGATTCTTTGCCTTAGTCAGGGGCCTAAGGTGTTAGGCTTCTGTTGTCAAAAGAACGTTCCCCTCAGACAAAAGGAGGCCAGGCTTGGATAGATTGGAAAAAGAAAGTTTATTCCCTTCTTCCACTCTAGCTATGACTTGAATTGTTTCACATGTTAAATAACCAAATACCAAAACTAAACAATTGAAGTCTAAGGTTGATGCTCTGGCGTGGGTAGAAGGTGATTAGGCTTGAGTTGCAGAGTTTAGTACATGGGAGGCTTCCTGTTCCTATCAGACTAAGTTGCAGGAAGTATGACGACTGCCTGATTCTGGCTCAAGGGAAGGGAAGAGCTTCTTCATCATTTGGAATATGTGATAGCAGTGCTAAGATGCCTGGGTATTTCTGTGAACGAAATAAAGTCCAGTCTAGTACCCTCTCAGGACATGTGCTTTCTGGGTGTGAGACTGAATACAGCATCAGATGGCCTTTTTTTAACCCCAAACAAAACAAACCCTTTACTTCCATCAACTATCTCAACAGTCTCATCAGTCGGGCTGACACAGTCCTTCAGTCCTTAGGGTTCATGGATCTGGACACTGTCATTCAAATAATACCTTGCATTCAAAAAAATTTTTTGTGGTAGGGCTCAGGAATGTCACCTAAACAGGGACTCTCTGTGACCACCGGCCAGAGGCTGAGAGTTTTTTTTAGAGATGCCTCAGACAAAGCTTATTATGACTCATCTAAATGGAAAGTGGACAAGGCCTTCAAGGAGTTACTTAACAGCCTGGCATATTCTTTCCTAACACAATGGGGTTCCACTGTCATCAGGTACATCAACAAGCAAGGGGGAATGCAGAGGCCTCCTGTCAATGAGGAAGCAATGATTTGATTTTAATAGAACCAGTTTTTTTTCAGCCAGGAAGGCAAAGGATTCTGCCAGGAGCACAATGCAGACCTGAATGGTCCTTTAATTGATTACACACCTACTCTGTCTTTCTCTTATTTTTGGGTCTTCTGACATCTGGGGCAAAGAAAAGACTGAGGATATGGCGTTGGTCATGCGCATTTTGTACCCTGGCGTCTGATGTCAGTCGTCTCTCCAAACACTATGTTATTGGGTGACTTCAACTACCCAAACATTGACTGGGAAAACTACTCAAGCCCAAACACCCTCGCCCAACGGTTCCTTGAATTTATAAACTCTAACGCAATGGAACAGCTGGTCACCACTCCCACAAGAGGGAACAACATATTGGACCTGGTCATCAACAACATGGGGACTCTCTGTTCCACACCAGAGGTAAACCCCTCATTGGTAAGATCAGACCATAAACAAATTTCCCTGGACAGCCATATCCCGTCCCCACCCCCAGCCAAGGAAATCACTGTAAAGAATTTCTCCAAAGCCAACTTTGCACTTCTCAAGACTGAGGTGGAATCCTTCAAAGCCCCTGGGCCAGAGGATAATACAGCCCAATCCACAGAATCCTTTACAAATGCATTCTATGAGCACCTGCAGGAATGCATGGATCATGCTATCCCAAATAAAACCAAGACTCACTCCTCCAAAAACAGGAGACCAGTCTGGTGGACCCCGGCCATAAATAAGCTATACAACAGAAGGAGGAAGATACTACATGACAGAGCAAAATCCCAAAAAGGGAAGGCATCTCTGATTAGTATTAGCAAGAAACTTTGATCCCTCATAAAATCATCAAAGGCCAGTTTCAAAAGAAAAATTGCCCTAGACACTAAAGATAATCACAAGGCCTTCTTTAGTTATGTCAGAAACATGGGCGGAAACTCCCAGATATTCTCTGAATTGTTGCATAATGGTACAAAATATACTAAATGTACAGACATAGCCAACATCCTGGCAGACAGATTCAGCGCAAACTTCTCCCCCCCCATCCCCCCCAAAGGAGCAAACGCCTATCCCAACTGAATGTAACCTCCCTGACATCACAGATGCACAGGTGAAAGCTGCCCTCTCCAAAGCAAAAAACACAGCATCTATTGGACCGGACAGTGTCCCAGGCTGAGTCTTACATGAGCTCCAAGAAGAACTGAACCCTCACATTAAGTCACTGTTCAAACTTAGCCTTACGACAGGATATGTACCCAAAGAATGGCGTACAGCTACAGTGGTCCCACTCCACAAAGGTGGTGCCACAACGGACCCCGGAAACTATCGCCCCATAAGCCTGACTAGTCTGGTCTGTAAAGCTATGGAGCTTATTATCATGGCACTCATAAACAAAGACATTGGGAGCCTCCAGACACTGGACCCTACCCAATGTGGCTTTGTTAAGGGCAGATCTTGCCTCTTAAACCTAGTTGATTTCTTTGAAACAGTTACCAAAGCCATAGATGAGGGCAAGGTAGTCCACACAGCCTACCTGGACCTCGCAAAAGCCTTCGACACAATACCCCACTCGGGCATCATAAATAAGCTTACCAGCTTAAATATCAACCCCTATATCACAAGATGGGTTGCAAACTGGCTCAGAGATAGAACCCACATGGTCAGAATCGCAGGTGCCATGTCTGAATCCAAACCAGTTACAAGTGGCATCCCACAGGGCTCAGTTCTGGGACCTCTCTTGTTCGGTATATACTTCTCTGAGGTTCAGGCTAACACGGGGGATTATGGCTGACAAAGTTCGCAGATGACTGCAAACTGGGGGCCATAATCAAATCTCCAGCTGACACAAGCATCATCCAAAAGGGTCTCACAGAGACGGATGCTTGGTGCCAGAACCACGGCCTCAAGCTAAATGCTAAAAAGTGCATAGTCATCCCCTTTGGGAAAAACAAGGTGCCCACAAATTACCACAAAGGTGGTAATCCATTAAGTACAGAAGAAGTAATTAGAGATTTGGGGACCAACGTAGATAGTAATCTCTCCTTTGATAATCACGTTGCCAAAGTGGTTAGAAAGACCTTCTATATAGCCCACATTGTCACAAAAGAGTTCGCATCTAGATCAAGAGAGGTCATTGTGCCCCTCTACCGTCACTCATCAGGCCCATAATTGAATACAATGCCCCTTTTGGGATGTACCTTACCCAACACCTGCAGCAACTGGAGAGACCCCAAAAGTACCTCACCAAGAGGATCATGGGCTACAAACAGATGTCCTATGCAGCTTGACTAAAGAAACTCCAGCTCTACTCAGTTGCTTACCACCTACTCAGAGGCGATCTATGCCTGCCGTACAAAGCCATGTCAAACCCAGAATTAATGGACATGCTCCACCTCAAAAAACCCAAGTCCCTTAGAGCTACATGCTCCAGGGACCTAAATCTGAGCACAAAAATAAAAAGGACATGCTGGAGGGACAAATTCATTTCCCAGAGGCTCCCCTCACTCTGGAATAGAATCCCAATTCATGTTAGACATAGCCCCTCGCTGAACCTCTTTAAGCGAAATTTGGACGCGTGGATGGGAAATCGCAAATTCACCCCTGGGATCTCTCCTGTGTCCCTGCTAGACAGAGGCACAGTAAACTAATCTTAAAAGGGTACCTTCTGTGACCTACTCTACAGAGGCACAGTAGGCTAATCTAATAGGGAGGCGGAAGCCAAATACACTCTGGCTAGGCTTATAAATGCCCTAGGGCAGATAGCCTAGTATCTACCTATGAACCTATGAAGAAATGTGGACAAAGCATAGCTAAAGGAGTGGACTAATTGTTAATGTTGCTCTTATACACTTAGAAATCTGTGAGAATAATTGTGCATTGTCTGAAGGAAAGAAAGCCTGAAACAGAAATGTGTGTCATAATTTAGTGACTTCATTCCTCAGTGATTTGTCAGAAAACCACAACTTTTATGAGGAACACAGTCACTAAATAATGGCATGCATTTCAGCTTCGGACTTTCTTTCCTTCATACTAATACCTGTCTACCATACTTTAGCAACCGGACTTTTTTATTGATATATGCTCGATATACAATGTGCACACTGGTTAGGCTGTTGAGTCAGCATGTTTGTTTCTGAATGTTAATGGCTAGTCATTCTGTAATGGTGATTATTCTAAAGGAAATAATTAGTCAAAGGTGTTTTTAGAAAACTGGCATTACTGATTAGAGCCTAAAGTTGTTTAAAAGCTCTTTCATCATTGACATGTTTTCATTTTTAGCTCGGCTGTATTGTGCTGACTGAGGCTTGATTGGTGTTTTTGATACAAGACTCAGAGGTTTTATATCAGTGTACATGTGCTGCAAAAGCTAAAATGGTATTTTGACCACATTTTAAAGCCAGAAATCAAGAAAGTACTTAATTCATTCTACAGTTATTATCAAATGTTGATTTCTGTAGTTTTAGTGGAATTTGAAGAGCCTTTTCTAATTTTGTTTGCTTTTATTTTGCTTTAAATAAATTGTTACGTTTCTACAGTTACCTGCTTGAATTAATTAACTGCTATGTTGCTTCTATGTGCTAAATCTACTATTTTCTCTCCTTTAGCTAGAGACAAAAACTGTTTAAAATCTCTTTTTCCTTGGCTTATTTGAATTCTAAACTCAGCTATATTGTGCAGAGCAGCTCAGATCTACAGACGATAGACACGGGCACTTTGAAGTTTACTGCTAACAAGCCTATTCAGAAACATACTCCATAGCAGGCTGTGCTAAAACTACTACCTCTTCATTTAGGACCAAGTTAAGCTATCAGTTGTTTCTTAGTAGAGCACTTTTAATAGTTGATCATTTTACTACAATGCTTTCCAGTATTCAGTAATATATAATATTCTGCACTCATAAGAATTTATCAAGGAAAGAAGCATTCAGTATTAAAAAAAAGTTCAGCAAACCAAATGCCAGAGAAGTAAGTCTTATATCAGAAACGTTCTACACTCCTGGCTAGCTTGTCTCCCCTTACTTGCCAGCCTCATCATAATTGGCATATGCGGGCAGTGCAGTAACTTCCTGATGTTCACAGCCAATGATCTACATCTTACATCATCACAAACTACCTATCAGAGATACAAATATTTAACTAAGATGGAGGCATCACTCTCTCTCTCTCTCTCACACACACACACACACACACACACACACACACACACACACACACACACACACACACACACACACACACACACACACACACACACACACACACACAACAAACAAACAAACAAAAAAACAAATGCACAGTCTGTAAAAACTGCACACACCTCCAGAGAACTTTGCACAAATAGATAGAAAATTACTATATGCTGTGGTTGTAAAAAAAAAAAAAAAAAACATTAACTAAGCCTCCAAAGTCAAAAATGAACAGGTCTCAGTGGAAAATAAAAACCATGACATGTACTGCCACATCCATGACTGAGAATCACTAGGAAGGACAACCTATCCCCAAGCCAAAGACACTTAAACCCTCCACTAAAAAATGTACTGGTGATTGTTGAGTCAGTAGTAAGCCACACAGACTATACTTTCAAAAGGCTGGACAAAATAGGGTAACAGTGAGTTGTCTTTTAGGTACCAAAATGTATGATATCCTGTGGACCCTACAGACTGTCAAGATAAACAAGTATGACTACAACTTGGTGACAGTTCATGTGAGTGCAAATGACCGGCAAAGTGAATCCTAAGGGATATACAGAGAGACATCTCCATGCTTTCCATGCATGTATCAGATATAGGAAAGGCTCTGGTATTCAACAGAAGCCTAAATTTACCAAGAATGATTCTGAGGTACAGGGAAAAGATGGCTGATTTTGACAATTGACTAAGCAGTTGGTTTCATTCAAGGGGCATCCAGGATGTGTCAACATGGGACGAACTGTTACATTGCCCTACTTGCTTTGACAAGGACAGCTTGTACATCACATTGCAGGGCTTCTGCATACCAGCTAAAGCCTTTGCTGCAGCCATAGTACCTATTTTTTTAGGCACAGTCCAACTAATGGAGCTTCCAACCTAAAAAACATAAAACGCTATGCACTGGATAATATCAATGTTGCACTGCTCAGTATAGTAGGATTCTTAATAACAAATTACTCCAGCAATGTAGTCATCCTGCATTTGATGCACATTCATGTGTATATTATTACTGAAACCTGGTTTAAAATGCAGAAAACACCTCCCTGTACAAGGATATTGCACTTCCCATGCCTTTAGACCTGATGAGAACTCTGCTAGTGAATTCATATTTGTTAAAGGCAACATTACCTCAAGACAAACTGCAAGAGACCCACAAAATGAACTTACTGACATTGAACTCTCTAAATAAAACCAACTATCAGATCAAAATATTTTGTGGGATCTCCTGGATGACCCCCCCATTTCTTAAATACATTGGGTAAACTTCAAATACATAAAAACTCCATCATTTTGGGAGAGTTTATCTACCCTTTGATAAACTGGAAGATCTATACCTCAAATGTAAGCTATTTCCAAAAAATCCTTAGTTTCATAAACAAGAATTCTTTGGGTCAATGAGTTAAAGAGCCCAAGACAGGACAACATTTTCTTGGCGTGGTCCTCTTGGCGTGGTCCTTACAAATACAGCATCTGTATGCTCTGTCCCATTGGTATACCCTTCCCAATTCAAGTTTGACCACAAACTGGTAACTTTCTCTTTCAAAACCCTTAAATCAGCAGATGCAAATATTCTACTATTGAAAAACATCAGCCCTACACACTTCCTGCAGTTATATGATGAATTCTCCAAGTTCATGTGTAATTGTAATCCTAAAATGTTAACACAGCTAGCAGTTATGCAAATAAATTTTAAGCTCTTCTAGAAAACTGTCTGAATCTGTCATTCACTACCAAAACTATACAAAAAAAAGGAATGTTAAGTGCAAACAAGCCTATTGGTCCATATGCATAAATAAAGAATGCAATACAGACAAAACTGATTAGAATGTATATCAGAACTAATGACCCACAAATTAAGGTCAGCATCAAAACATTATTAAAGCACTGAAAAATACCATCAGGAAAACAAAGATTTTCCATGAAATGAGGCTTACAAAATAACACCCAACATTGCTCTGAATGTACACAAAATTACACTGCCTACTCTGAATATTGCTAATGTTTTAGCTAACAAATGTAATTCCAGTGACATCTAGACAAAACCCAGATGTACCCACTGTCTTCAAACCATTGTCATCGCAAAAGAGCACTTATTAAAAATAGTCTCCAAAAGACAAAATACATCCACCTGATAACATAACAATCTGCCTGATGAACAGCAACAAACGTGCTGGTAGATGTGCTCCTACAACGATTCGACAGTAGGTTATCCACCTACTCTGTCCCTGAGGTTTGGCTCACAGAAGTTGGGATACCACTTCAAAAGGGTGGTCCTACCATGGACTCTGGAGATCACAGGCACATCAGCCTGATGAACCTCATTGCAAGGCCATGGAACAGGTCATAACAGGTTTGATGAACTACGATATAAAAACTCTTAACCCCCCAGCAGTTTGGCTTTGATAAGGGTAGATCCTGACTAATGATTCTGATGAATGTTTTGAAATGATAATGCAAACTATGGACAGTGTTCAGTCTGTACATACTGCATATACAGACTTCACCAAGGCATTATGCCAGTATAATCAAAAAGCTAGATGTGCTCCAATTTGATTCCTGTGTAGTCAGATGAATACTTAATTGACTGTGGGATAGACCCACTCTGTGTGGGTAGCTGGTGCATGTAATCTGGGTGTTATATTTAAATCCCTTTCTGATATACCAAAGCTACCTGCTAAATTTGCATATATTAATAGCAGTGATCTGAAAATAAGCCAAAACTCAACATAAAAAATGCAATATTGTTGCATTTGGAAAAATGAACCCTTCACCCAGTATACAGTATATAAAACATCCCATCCAAAATAAAGATGTAAGAAACTTTGGAATATGGGTAAATAGCTCCTTCTCTTTGAGTTTCATTTTGCAACAATAGGTCCATATGTTTATGGGTACTTACTAGACTGTTAATCCATGAAGATCTTTAGCAACTTACCCATGCAATTTCACTGCCTTTCTAGCCATAGTAATTGTTTAGTACCAACATGCCAGTATTTTGTGGAAGTCTTGTATAATCCTGGGTGAAATAATCCTTTAGTACTGTGTGAAAACTCTTTGTTTAAGTATACAAATAACCATAGCCCTGCAACAGGTATTTACATGTCCCCCTGTCCATAAGGGGCAGGGGTTCTTATCCATACATCCAGGTTATGTTTGAATAAAGTAGGCGATGTTCTTAACTTTATGTGGCTAGAGGAATTTGGCTCCTGAGAAATGGTATTCTCTGTGAAACATGTCTAGCTCTCCAGCAAGTTCTATTTAGGTTGCAGTAGAGACTGAGGTCTCCAGAGCAGGTTTTTGTGCCAATATTGGACTTATGGATGCGTAGAAGGTCAAAAAGGATTGGGATGATAGAGGGTCTGTATGTGAGGCAGACATTTTCCTTTAGGAAACTGTAGGACACTGAGAAGAGGGACAGGGCTTTGAGGTGGTAAGAGCAGTTTTTGTGATTTAATCCCCTGTTTGTCTTGGTGTGAAAATTACATGGCCACTCAAGTTGAGAAACGTGGCTAGACAGGTACATATCAAAAGGGGAATTATATTCAAAGACTGGCTTAGTGAGTGTAGTGTACAGTGGAATGATCACTTCCCTAGATTTGGATGCCATATCTTTGCTAATAAGCTGTGCTATAAAGAAGGACTTCCTAAGAATAGTTGGCACATTGGTCAAATGAAAACTCATTGTCTATATGTGTTTCCAGGGCCCTCATCACTTGGCCAATTTTGATGGGAGTGTTGTAGTTGTGATAGTTGTAGGAGACATCTTGCTTGCTGAATGATACAATTATGTACTTTCTGTTGGTTATAGGCCATGGTTTTGGCACCAGTTATTTCTTTATGGCAGGCCATCCTGAATGATTTTGTTGTCTTCTAGAGAGTTTATGATGGCACATAGCTTATGTCATCAGCAAACTCTGTCCGCTATAAGCTTTCAACTTTTGATTTGACTTCTGAGATGCAGATGTCAAAAAGGAGTAGCCCAAGGACTGAGTCCAGGGGTAATTTATTGGAAACAGATGGAGGAGATTGACCCACTATAAACCCTAATTTCTTTGTCTAGTTTGTTATCCATTGAATCACACAGGGATTTATATTTTGCTGGCTGACTTTATTAATTATGCCTAAGTAGGGGATGGCACTGCATGCCTTTGCAAGGTCCAGATATACCATGTGAGCTGTTTTTCCCTCATCCGATGCTTTGGCAACATTCCTGAAGAAGTCAACAAGGATGATTATCAAGGATCTGCCTTTGAGAAAATTGAACTGGATTGGATCAATAGTTTGTAGGTTGCTGCAATTATTTCCTAAAATCTTATTTTTCCTCCCTGTCTTACACCCACTACTAACTAGAGTTTCTTCCCCTGTTCATTTATCTTCCTGCACATTTCCATAACTTCTCCTTCCATATCTCTATCATTTTTAATCTACTTTCCTACTTGTTTGTCTGTAAATTATTATTAAACTCAAAAAACACCACAGTTTGATCCTTTCCCTGTTACTATATGTTTTTCTCTATTCGATAATTAGAAAAATTATGTTCACTTTTTTCTTGCTTTTTTGTGTTAAAATGTTCTTTTTTACATCATGTGTAACTTAAAGGTGGAACTTTGGGAGGGTGGCTTAATGGCTAAGGTATTTGCCTTCCAAACACAAGGTGCAGGGTTTGAGTCTCACAAGGGATAATTGGCTAGGCTTAAAATGGCTCACAAGGGCAGTTAGCTTAGCACTAAACTATGAACCTATGAAACTATAAACTAAGTCTCCCCTCAGAAATGTGTTTTGCCCAGCTGGACTTTTCCCAGTCAACAAAGATAAATAAATAAATAAACAATTTGTTTATTAATTCCATAATGATAATTTCTATAATGTTATAGATGAAGCTTTTCAGGCTTATAGGTGTATAGTTGCCCAGCTCTGTTAGCACTGCATATTTGTGAAGGGGAATTATGTTGCAGTCCTCTGTTTCTTTGGTGCAAGCACTGTTTGCAGGGTAATACTGAAAAACCTCTCTTGGGCATTTGATAGGTTGTGTTTCAGGCTGACCACTACACACCCTAGTGTGATATCAGGCCCCACAAAAGCAGAATCGTGGTCTTGAACAGTTCCTTGACGATTTACTCCATGAATATTTGAGGGGAAGGTGTGGACACTGATAAGAGGTCTGGGCAAGAGGGGTGGGGAGAGTAGGGTTGAAGTAAGAGCTAAATTTATCCACTAGTAGAATGGCTATGTCTTCAGGCTTAGCCCACATGATGTTATTTATTATTTGCTCTGTGCAATTTTGAACATTATTTCTGATGTTTCTGACAATGTTAAAAAGGCTTTATGATTACCTTTCGCCTTGGTGGCTATTTTTACCATGTATCTAGATTTGGTTGATTTAATCAGGGGCCAAAGTTTCATGTTAGCCTTAGCAAGAGTATTTTTGGAATTTGCAGAATTAGATTTGATTTTATATGCAGTGAGCATTGTCCTTTTTATTATAGAGCCTGTTTATATTAGTGCTCCGTCATAATGGTTTATTTTAACTTGGCCATGCCAGGCTTTGTTTTTATCATTATCATCAGGATAGATAATTCTCTGATGTTAGGCATGTCCACATATTTGGTGGAGGACCCATATGGTGAATCACTTGTGGATATAGACAGAAATACCCTTGTGTACCAGCACTGCTTAGTGACTATCCCTGTTCCCACTGTTGCAACAGCTGTAGAACAGTATGACATGCAATTAATATAATCCCATGTACCTTGTTGTGGCTACTAGAGCCCTGATGTGCCTGAGAGAATGGTATGGCTGCATTCAACATATGAGAACTCACGGATGTAGCTTGTTGAATTATACAATAAATACAAAGGGGTATAACCATCTGAAGCATCAACTACAGACACCCGAGGTGGTGGGTGAAGTAATGCATCAATGTCCAGTCCTGCAGCTGGTATGAGGGAGAGGTCTGTCACACTAGTCAGTGATGCCATGAACATTTCTGTGTCCATGGGGATTGTCTAAGTTGGAGGACTCCGCCTGTAGTATCCTTTCTCATGCAAGTGTAGTTCTCTTGTTAATGGATTATGTCAGGGCCCTACAGCACACTTGCAGTGCAGATCTGTTATGGTCACCAGTAGCACTGCCATCTGCAACAATGTCTCAGTATATGTGGTCATGGAAGAATTGCTCACATTTGTCAGTCTGGCAGATCTGCTGGCTGTGTAGGTGGAAGGCATGCACAAAGATGTCTATCCCAGACTAGGAGAGATTCTCCAGATATTTGTACTCCTTAGGAGCTATCTCATTATGTAATTCCAAGCATGCAGTTATGGTCAGTAAGTGGGCACTGATATTTTCTGCATCTGCTCTATTGTCTCCTTCCTGTATACCTGAAGTGGGCACAGACTATGGACACCTGACACACACTGATACTGGCCAATATCACAGGGCATTGCCATGGGGTAGCTGTCTGCAGGTGGACACAGGTGTGCACCAATCATATCATCTCACCAAGCATATCTACATACACCTGCTGTGTCAGTGAGTGTGGATGTATGTGTAGGATTACATGAAATCTGTGCAGCGGTCCCTCACACCATCACATTTGCATTCCACCATACATGTAAATGGCAAGTGCTGTCTGCACCTGTACCTATTTGTTACCCATCTATCTGCATAACTGTATTCCACCCCTCAACAAAAAAATAAAGCTCAGATACAATACACTTATGCTAATAGCATGGTCACTGTTCTTTACAGTTTTCACCCCTGCCTAGTAGGTGTATACCACAACAGGATGACAAAGTCCACAGCAGACTTTTCCTGAGTACATTTAATTACAGCACATGGTTTTCTGCCAAATAATAGGCTATAGCTTAATGTTATTAAAAAAAAGGCTAATGAGCACATATGCAATAGGCCAGACTCTAAATAATTGAAAGTATATGCTTACTCAAGTGTTGTAACAGGCACCATAATCCACAGTAATGCCACAATTATTCTTCTATCTGCTGGCTAATAATCATGTCATAAGGTGAGTACTGTGATAGGGGTTAATAATCATGTCATATGGTGAATACTGTGATGGTGGTTAATAATCATGTCACATGGTGAGTACTGTCATGGTGGTTAATAATCATGTCATATGGTGAGTACTGTCATGGTGGTTAATAATCATGTCATATGGTGAGTACTGTGATGGTGGTTAATAATAATGTGGCATGGTGAGTACTGCAACGATGGTTAATGATCATGTCATATGGTGAGTACTGTGGTAGTGGTTAATAATCATGTCATATGGTGAGTACTGTGATGGTAGTTAATAATCATATCATATGGTGAGTACTGTGATAGTGGTTAATAATCATGTCATATGGTGAGAACTGTGATGGGCTTAATAATCATATCATATGGTGAGTACTGTGATAGTGGTTAATAATCATGTCATAAGGTGAGTACTGTGATGGTGGTTAATAATCATGTCATATGGTGAGTACTGTGATAGTGCTTAAAAATCATGTTGTAAGGTGAGTAATGTGATGGTGGTTAATTATCCTGTCCTATGGTGAGTGCTGCGATAGTGTATAACAATCATTTTGTAAGGTGAGTACTGTGATGCTGGTTAATCATGTCGAATAGTGAGTACTGTGATGGTGGTTAATCATCATGTCATCAGGTGAATACTGTGATGGTGTTTAATAATAAAGCTGTATGGTGAGTACTGTGATGGTGGTTAATAATCATGTCATAAGGTGAGTACTGTGATGGTGTTTAATAATCATGTCATAAGGTTAGTACTGTGATGTTGCTTGTGATGCCCCTGAACTGGCCCAGTAATCAAGGTGCCTCAATCCTCACCATTGGCAATGGTAAGGGACATATACAATGGGAGGATGTTAAGTACACACACAGAAAAGTACAATTTCACTTAACAGCACACATCATAGCCAGTCTGGGGTGGTTTCTCCCTTTTTCTCCAGATCCCAAATGTGACTCCTCACTGGCACATCTATAAAGTTGAGTCCTTAGCCAAGGTTCCAAGCCAAGTCCTTCCAACACTCTCTCTGTCCAACCAGTGCTTCGTGTCCCTGACCAAGCAGCTGAAACACACACACACACACACACACACACACACACACACACACACACACACACACACACACACACACACACCCACACACACACACATACACACACACTTTGAGATTTGATTTTTACACAAACACATACCTGGGAAAGGCTGGCACAGGTTTACTAGCTATGCCCCCTTCTGCCCAGACCATAATGTAGTTATCACTGCCTCCAGAACCCCTAATCAGCTACTTTAAGGCCCATCCCAAAGAGTGACCAATCCTACTGTGTAATGTTACTATTATCCAAATAGTAAGTGTGACCAAGAGCAAGGCTATTTAGGCGTGGCCTGTACAGTGTCACCAAATACGTATGCAAATACTTAGAGCTTAAATGTGCCTCACAAATATCAGCCAGAAAGATAGATTTAAATATATTTAATAATAAGTAATAAAAAAACAAGACACTAGTCAATCAACACAGTAACTACAAAGTCCAAAATAACATGAAATATTTTAAAACAACATTGCAGTATAGTCTCAAATAAATGCAGAAAACATCTAAACTAATCTTTACTCTATTCCTATCTATATCAAAAAGATACTATGCCCTAAATAACTTACTTACAGAGCTAGGCAAATGCAGATAAGTGGGTGTTCTTGCTCGGTCCAAGACAAAACACTAAGTGTACACCGTTTCCCTCTGAGATAGTTCTTAAATTACTATCAAACAATACTTCTGGGTCAGTGTGGATAACATCACTCTTTGTCACTTGCTTTCAGTTCTCAGACTAACCGATACTAACCAAATTTTAACATCTCTGTATGGGAACTACATATCTCTCAGAAGTACAGCTGCTAGAAAGTCATAGAGCAATAAAACACTTTACATTTTATACATAAACAGTGGTCCCACTCCACAAAGGTGGAGCCTCCACGGACCCTGGAAACTATCACCCCATAAGCCTGACTAGCTTAGTCTGCAAGGCTATGGAGAGGACCATCATGGAGCTCATAAACAAAGACATTGGGGACCTACAGACACTAGATCCTACCCAGTTTGGCTTCGTCAAGGGCAGATCCTGCCTTTTGAACCTGGTTGACTTCTTCGAAACAGTTACCAAAGCCATAGATGAAGGGAAGGTAGTCCACACAGCCTATCTGGACCTAGCAAAGGCATTTGACACAATACCCCACTCAGGCATCATAGATAAGCTATCCAGCTTAAATATAAACCGCTATGTCACAAGATGGGTCGCAAACTGGCTCAAAGACAGAACCCACAGAGTGAGAGTTGCTGGAGCCATGTCAGACTCGAAACCGGTCACAAGTGGCATCCCACAAGGTTCTGTCCTGGGACCGCTCTTTTTCGGTATATACTTTTCCGGGGTACAGACCAACGTGGGAGGACTATGGCTCACCAAGTTCGCAGACAACTGAAAACTAGGCACCATAATCAACTCTCCAGCTGACACAAACATCCTTCAAAAAGGTCTCACAGAGACGGATAACTGCTGCCAGTGCCATGGTCTAAAGCTAAATGCCAAAAAGTGTATAGACATACCCTTTGGCAAAAACAATGTGCCCACAAATTACCACATAGGCGGTAACCCATTAAGTACAGAGAAAGTAATTAGGGTTCTGGGGACCCAGGTTGATAGCAATCTCTCCTTTGACAACCACATTGCCAAAGTGGTTAGAAAGACCTTTTACATAGCCCACCTCATCATGAAAGGATTCACATATAGATCAAGAGAGGTAATTGTGCCCCTTTATTCATCCCTCATCAGGCCAATCATAGAATACAATGCCCCTTTTGGGATGTACCTTACCCGACATCTGCAGCAATTAGAAAGACCCCAAAAGTACCTCACCAAGAAGATCAAGGGACTCAAACAGATGCCATATGCTGCTCGGTTAAAAAAACTCCAGCTCTACTCAGTTGCATACTGCCTACTTTGAGGTGATCTATGCCTGACATATAAAGCTATGTCCAATCCAGAATTAATGGACATGCTCCACCTCAGTAAATCTAAATCCCTTAGAGCCACACGCTCGAGGGACTTGAACCTCAGCACTGAAATAAATAGAACTTGCTGGAGGGACAGATTCATAACCCAGAGGCTCCCTTCACTCTGGAACAGATTTCCAATTCATGTTAGGCAGAGCACCTCACTGAATCTCTTCAAGAAGAATCTTGATGAGTGGATGGGGGATCGTAGGTTTGTCCTGGGGATTACGTCCGTGTCACTATTAGACAGAGGCACAGCAAACTAAACCTTAAAAAGGGCACAGTATACTCAAATCAAGGGGTGGAGTAAGCCAAACAAAATCGGGCTAGGCTTATAATTGCCCCAGGGCAGATAGCCTAGTATGAACCTATGAACCTATAGTAAATACTTTTCTCCAAGACAATAGAACAAACTTCTAGCTCTAGACATCCTGCCTTCTTGCTGAAATGAAATTAACTTTTATAGCACATCATAAAGCACTTAATTTCAGCTTATCTTCTTGAAGATTTGTAAGTTAATCTTCTGCTGTCTAGCAGGGTATACTGTGCTTACATTCTTGAAGTTCAGTACATAACATACAGTTCTGTATAAATCCTATGAATATTCACAAATGCCTTATGATTATTTACAAAATTACAGGTAGCTGGGCTGGCAGTGTCACAGTGATTAATAATCATGTCATAAGGTGAGTACTTTGATGGTGTTTAATAATCATGTCATAAGGTGAGTACAGTCATGGTGGTTAATAATCATGTCATAAGGTGAGTACTGTGATGGTATATAATAATCATGTAGAGTGAGTACTGTGATGGCTAATAATCATGTCATAAGGTGAGTACTGTGATGGTGGTTAATAATCATGTCATATGGCGTGTACTGTGATGGTGGTTGATAATCATGTCATATAGTGAGTACTGTGATGGTAGTTGTGATGCCCTGATCTGGCCCAGTAATGAAGGTGCCTCAATCCTCACCGTTGGCAACAGTGAGGGACATATGCAATGGAAGGATGATAAGTAAACACACAGTAAAGTACAATTTCACTTAAGAGTACACAGAGGTCAAAGTCAGTCTGGGGCTGTTTTCTCCCACTTTCTCCAGTACCCTAATAAGTCTTTCCCACTGGCACAGTTATAGAGTTGATTCCTTAGCGCAGGGTTACAAGCCAAGTCCTCCCAACATTCTCTCTGTCCAACCAGTGCTTCATGTCCCTGCCCAAGTAGCCCCCTCCACACACACACACACACACACACACACACACACACACACACACACACACACACACACACACACACACACACACACACACACACATTGAGATTTGATTTATACACACACCCGAGAAAGACTGGCCAGGTTTACTAGCTATGCCACCTTCTGCACAGACCATAAGGTGGTTACCACTGCCACCAGAACCCATTATCAGCTACTTTGACATCCTTCCCAAAGGGTGACCAATCTTACTGTGTAATGTTATTATTATCCAAACAGCAAGTGTGACCAAGAGCAAGGCTATTTAGGAGTGGCCTGTTCAGTGTCTCAAAAGACATATGCAGGTACTTTAAGAGCTTAAATATGTCACACAAATAGCAGCCAGAAAGATAGATTTAGATATATGTAATAATAAATAATAAAAGGACAAGGCAATACTCAATCAACAGAGTAACTACAGAGTTCATCATAACATAAAATATTTTAAAACAACATTGCAAAACAGTCTCAAATAAATACAGAAAACATCTAAACTAATCTTTACTATATTCCTATCCATATCTAAAAGATACTATGCCCTAAATAACTTACTTACAGAGCAAGGCAAATGCAGATGAGTGGATGTTCTTGCTCGGTTCATGACAAAACACAAAATGCACACAGTCTGTCTCCGAGACAGTTCTCAATTTACTATCAAACATTACTGCTGGGTCAGTTTGGATGACATCGCTCTTTGTCACCTGTCTTCAGTTCTCAGGCTAACTGATACTAACCGAATTTTAACATCTCAGTGTGAGAACTACATATCTCTCAGAAGTACAGCTGATAGAAAGTCATAGAGCAATAAAACACACAATAGAAAAAAAAACTTCTAGCTCTAGACATCCTGTCTTCTTGCTGCAATGAAACTAACATTTATAGCACATCATAAAGCACTTAATTTCAACTTATTTTATTGAAGTTTTGTAAGTTAATATTCTACTTTCTAGAAGGGTATGCTGTGGTTACATTCTTGAAGTTCAGTACATAACATAAAGTTCTGTATAAATCATATCAATATTCACAAATGACTTATAATTATTTACAAAATTCCAGGTAGCTGGGCTGGCACTGTCCCAGTGATTAATAATCATATCATATGGTGAGTACTGTGATGGTGGATAATAATCATATCGCAAGGTGAGTACTGTGATAGTGGTTAATAATCATGTCATAAGGTGAGTACTGTGATGGTGGTTAATAACCATGTCATATGGTGTGTACTGTGATGGTGGTTAATAATCATGTCATATGGTGAGTACTGTGATGGTGGTTAATAATCATGTCATCAGGTGAGTATTGTGATAATGGTTAATAATCATGTCATATGGTGAGTATTGTGATGGTGGTTAATAATCATGTCAGAAGGTGAATATTGTGATTGTGGTTAATAATCATGTTGCATGGTGAGTACTGTGATGGTGGCAGTTGTTTTTATCATGCAGTTTGGATGTCATAGATCAGAAATTATGCTATTGAGGCAAGTGATGGTAATTTTTTCTGAGTAAGACATTTATTGCAATGCAGAGCAGACCTTTGGTGTGAATTGAAGTTGTATATAACCACAAACATGCATAAGTGACCACATTGTGCATTGCAGATTTTTTGCAAGTCAGTGACACCTATTGTGTTTCAGATGTATTGATCAGCTTTCCTCAAGACTTCAAACTGAGTAGTGGCCATGGATTTTGAGAGTGCTGAGTGTGCAATGGCTTCTGTGCTGTAAGATCTTTCTCTGCCTCTTGCAAAGGGACCACTGCTGGGGTACTCTTTTGAGGTTTGCCAGGACTTGTCTTTCTCTGGTGATATTCGAAGGCATGGCCACAATATGCCAGCTACTGTCTGATATGACATCTATACCAACTGATTGTAGGTAGATCTTGTGGGCACAGCATGGGGCACCAAGGCTTCATCAGCCAATGTCTATGGCCCCTGATTTTACTGTTTGAAATGCATGACCTGTTCACATGATTTAAAAACATGGAGTCAGGATATGTAGCAAGAAATCTTGTCCCTTTGCCACACTGCCTACTGCAGTACCCTGATCTGAGAAGTTTATTGCATCTTTTGAGCAACAGGACACTAGTCACTGTGTCTACCCATGAGGGTAGTAACAGCAGTGACTGATCTCTGACTGGATATGGCCCTGTGCAGTGCATTAATTATCCAACCCTCTTCCCTACCTTTGCTATCATGGATCTCTCCCTTCTTGTGTTTCACTTCCCTAACAATATGTGTGTGTGTGTGTGTGTGTGTGTGTGTGTGTGTGTGTGTGTGTGTGTGTGTGTGTGTGTGTGTGTGTGTGTGTGTGTGTGTGTGTGTGTGTGTGTATGTGTGTGTGTGTGTGTGTGTGTGTGTGTGTGTCATGGAGATATATACTCTAGATACAGATAGATAGAGATACTTATTTTCTCTGTCACCATCCTAGTTCTCTCTTCCTCTTATTCTTTGCTCGTATCTTCTTCCTGCTCTTCCTCACTTCTGACTGTCACCTATTCCTTTCCTATTTATAACATAAATTAGTACAGACATTGCTGTACAGCTCTGTTTAGTGCTCTCAGTACCACATCAATGAGCAGGTCAAGACACATTATCATTGTCTGTATGCTACATGCATGCATGTAGCATACAGACATTATCATTGTCTGTATGCTATATGCATGCTAGAGAGCTCTTGTCATGTGATACTGACTCTAATTCCAGTAGCAATGCATCTAATTAGAATAATTCCATCACTCAGCCTTGCTCTTAATACATTATTAATCACCTCTGGGCTGAATTACGCTACTTTAACTGCATTAATTAGCCAATATGCAGCCACATAAGTGATTTTCTAAATCCCAGTCACCACACTGTACATTACAGCATAAAACACAGAGAACTATGTGCATAAATAACTGAAAACCTTGTACTCAGGTAAAAGTGGTTTAAAAAAAAAACAATGGTTTGCACATCTGAATTCTTCCTTACAATTGAATGTACATTATGTGTCTTACCTAAAATGCAGCCAGGTACCTAAATACATTGCTACAGATCTGTGTCAGTTTTTCTTCCCTTTGTATAGTTATGCATTATAATGATTTACCATTAGAAACTGGGTAGTATGTGATAATAGATTATAATGTTATTTTGTGCATCTCTGTCTGGGTCATGGATGAAAAGTATCATTGAAACACTTCATCTACCCAGTTAATAAATTTTAAATAGGTAAACTAAAACAAACTATCCACACCAGTAAAGGAAGTCCCAATTTGCAGGAAATAATCACTTTAATAGTTAAAAAAATATATTGGTAACATCATTTCACTTTATTGTTTTGGAGTTATTCTCAAAAATCCTTTTAATATCTGAAGGGAGGTGTTGGACCTTATTTGTTGATATATGCATCTTACGCAATGGTGTTTTTCTATGTTCTTTCTATGTTCTTTTAATAATATATAACACATTTGTGGAACATTTAGTATGCAGACTGGATATGAGTATTGCTTTAGAAAAATCTATTGTTTATTCATTTGTTTGTTCTCTTTAGTCACCTTAGTGTAGTGTGTGTCATTCCTACTCTTAACAGGAGACAAACTTACCCCTTTCTTCTGTGTGTAATTTCATTTTCAGTAAGTACACTAAGTCAGTGGGGTATTCATTCTCTCTCTGAACATTTCACATAATTTTACAAGCTCACCATTAAACACATTGTCATCTTTTTAATCTGAACATCTGGCATTTTACCAGATTTCTTTTTTGCCATAATGGAGGGTTACTTTTAAAATCCATGTAAGCATTCAAATATGTGAATTATTTTAACATAAACATATAACTACAAAAATACAGTCTACTAAATCATTTCTAATATGATTAAGTTATTTGATAGCTAATATATATTCTGTCACAAAGGTTTTAGAGAAAGAACTTCTAGTACTTCTTTTCCCAGCAGTTTGGAGTTCCCAATAACATTATTTTAAAATTGGCATATTGCAAAGAGAAGAAGGGTATGGAGGGCTTCACTTGGTATAGGCGCTGGCATTTTATCTATCTTTAAGTCTGTTTTTTTATAATGAATCTGAACAGAGATGTAACTTCAGATGAAGCACTTATTTATTGATAAAAAAATGTCAAGAAGAATGGGGGCATGGAAGAACAAAATGAGATGTGTGCGAGACAGGCAGATTTAAACATGAGAGTGTTTTGAGAATGGGGGGGGTGCAGAGCATGGGATTTCAAAATGTTGTTTGTAGTAAAAGGAGAAAATGCATTTTCAGGTAGTGAAATTGTTTTGGAGACATGTTGAAAAGTCTTAGGTCAAGAAATACAGGATGCAATCAGTGTGAAAGCAGAAAGAAAGGAAAACGGACAAAATACACCATTATACATTACAAGGACGATGCTTTACAAGGAGATTATGAGGGAGCTTGGATCAAAAGGGCCAAGGCTTAAAACAAAAGTCTTCTGCTAGACTATATATTGGTGGCTAAAATCTGAATATGTTGCCACTATAGATAGTTAACTTCAATCATTGTTTATGTAGTGGATTATCTTGAATTATATCACTTAGTTGTAGAAGCCTGTTATCATTTTCAATATCATTATGTGCTTCTACTTATGTAAACATGTGTGATTCTGTTGAGGAATCTTAATTCTTCTATTTCCTAACCTTTCACTGTTCTTTATTATATTGTTTGTAGATTTTACTACAACTGTTTTATGAAGCCATCAATATTCATCATTTCTATCCTAATTGCCTATAACTTGTCAGTATCCACATTGATTTTAGATTATTTAGTTGTTCTATCTTTCCACTTTGCCTATGACTATACAGTAACTTCAATAGAATAAGAGCCACAGTAAAGCAAACATTTGTACAAAAGACCAACTATAAAAAACAAATTACGCAACGTACTATAAACTTTTAATTAAACAACAAATAAAGAGCAAAGCTTTCAGGTTCACATAAAACCCTTCATCAGTGCGAAATACAAACCATTCACTCTACCATAATTAAATATACACTTGTTCCGTTAGTGGCACAGACAATAAGATTGCACAAATAATTAACCATACCAATCAATGAGTTTTAAAGATATATACATATATATTTTTAAAAAAAGACATATATAAAAAGGTCATATATAAAAATAAATTATTTTATACACATGTGCTTACATCTTAAAACTGGTTTAAGAGATACTATTTGATTGATACCAGTAATAACAGAATCCATTCATATTCCTTTGACTCAAGCCTATTGTTTAGATCACCTTCCCTTACATTTTTACTAACAATATCTATCACTCTAAAATTAAAAATATGTTCAGGACCATTCTTAATAATATGTTTGTTAATGCATTAGTTAAAATATTCCTTCTAATACCTGACTTGTGCTCTATTATTCTGTCCTTCAAATGTCTGATTCATTTGCTGACATAAAAATTGAGTATCTCTTGCAAGTCACAAGATATAGCATATTCTGTGAGTTACAAGTTGCAAAACATTTAAATGTGTATATCTTCTTTGCAGTAAGATGTGTAAAGTTACAATCCCTATAAACAGAGTCACAACAACAACAACTGTGTCAAGGATAGGTACCCTTTTTGGCAAATTGTACAACAGTTGAGTCATATTCTTATAACATAACATTTGTTTTAGACTTAAACAATTCCGATAGGAAAACGTTGGCTTACTACCTATGATAGTGTGTAATTCTAGAAAAGTTCTTAAAATACCCAAATTATCCATTACAATTTTCTTAGCACCATCATTACATCTACTGAAAGTGGTAGGATAGTGTAGTACATCATCTCTGTGGGGTATATCAGCTACTCCTGGCAAACTAATATCATGGTTAAAAAATGGTCTGGCTTGAGTATCTCTCATAGCTAAAACTTCCCTGCTGATGTTCCCTAGATGGATACGCCTGCCCTTAAATTCATTAAAAATGTCATTCATTTGTTTGGTACATTTATTCTTGTTTGATTTCAACCTGCATACATGCAGGGGCTGCCCTTTGACAATTCCTTTAAAAATATGTTATATTCCTGAAATGTAAATATTTGTTCCTGTGAACAGCCTTTTTATAAATAGATGTTTTTATATTATTTCCATCAAACTATAAGTCCATGTCTAAAAACTGAATGTTAGTTGGTGAGCTGGATATAGAGAATTGAAGGAAACCAGTACTATTATATAAAAATTCAACAAACTCTAATAATTGTTCCTGGTCACCCTCCCAAATAAAAAAGACATCATCAACAAAACATTTAAAGAAACTTGACCTTGTGTGAAAAATACACAGTAGCATTGTTAATAAACTCTGTCTCCCACTCATCAAATACCAAATTTGCATAGGTGTTGCAACAGGAGTACCCATTGTCACCCCGATATTTGATGGTAACATTTATTATTAAAAATAAATATAGTATTTTCTAGAACAAGTTGAAGAAGTTCACAGGTATTCTCTGTCTACTGGGTAGTTGGCCATATTTCCAAAGTAGTTCCCTAATTGACTAAATGCCGTACTGATTTGAAATGGTAGTAAAAAGGGACTTAATACCCCACACTTCAAAGAAAGGAAGCATATCCCCTATTCTGGAAGAACTGATATAACTGTTTCAAAAAGTCATAAGTGTCTCTGATATAACTTCTCACATATTTAAGATATTTACTTAATAGTGCTTGTAAATATAAAGAAATAGGGGACCAACCCTTGCCAGAAATAATTGGTCTCACAGGAGGTCTTTCAACTGATTTATGAATTTTGGGTAGTCCATACAATATAGGTATGACTGGACAAGAAACTGCGAAAAAGTTAAAAATATCCATATCTATATCATTCATAATTTGTAAATCAAACATCAATGTTTTTATAGTGTGAATTTTTCTATTTACATATGTTGCAGATATCTCATTGAAAGCAGACTGATCTGATAGAATCAAATACATTACTTCTAAGTAATCATTTTTATTTGTTAAAACAATAGCCCCTCCCTTATCAGCTTCTTTAATTATAATGTCTCTATTGTCCCATAATTGTTGAATGTTTTGCATTTTGCATGGATGAAGGGTTTTATATGAACTTGAAAGCTTTGCTCTTTATTTGTTGTTTTATTAAAAGTTTATAGTGCTTATAGTGCCTTGCTCAGTTTGTTCTTTATATTTGCTATATAGTAACTTTACAGTATATAGTCACTTCGCAAAAGTGTGCACTTATTTTTGGTATGTTTTCTGGCTTTGACTAAAAAGGACCTTCATCCACCTGGCAAGTAGATAGATAGATAGTTAGCTAGATAGATAGATAGACAGATCGATAGATAGATAGATAGATAGATAGATAGATAGATAGATAGATAGATAGACAGATAGATAGATTAGACAGATTGCTAAACATGTAAGCAGATGCATTAATGGAATATGCAGAAGTATATCAGAATTTAACAAGTCAGTCTTAAAGAAATTGTCTTCTATTTTAGTAAAAGTCTGGTTGATGCCAAACAGCATGCCTCTGTTTCTGATAACAAAACAATGGACCAACTCATTTAAACCATCTCACACTACTTCACCATTTCATCATTTACTCTATTATATGTGGTTAGATACATCAAAAACTAAGTACATGAGATCTGGAAGATATAAACTGAAGGGTGGATATTTAATGCAGCACCCAATGATTGAAACTGTAGATTCATTTAAGGACCTGTGTATATGGATAGATCCAGCTTTGAGTTTTTCTAATCATACCAACCAATTGATTAATGATAGATTTAAAACCATAGGCTGTATAAAAAGATCAAGTAGGAATAAGAAATTAGAAATTATGAAATTATTGTTTGTAGGTTACATCAGAGCTAAATTGTAGTACAGAATAATAATAATAATATCCCATATTATATTATATGGAAACCTTATAAGAAAATTATCATGACTATATTGAAAATAGTACAGTCGAACTATGCAAAGGGTCTCCATGGATATGAAAATTTAAGTTATGAAAGATTAAAATATGTGAAATTGTACAGTGTTTCAAAAATATCTTTAAGAGGAAACCTTATATATAGGACATTTAGAGATCACTACCTCTGGGAATGGTTGATGTTATCAAAGAATGACAGAGAATCATCAGACGACCTATGATGGAGATTATATAAAAATAAGAGATATAATAATTGGTTCTCAGACAGAGTTGCTGATGCATGGAAGGGACTGCCAAATTACATTAAAGCAAGCACTAGTTTAGATACTTTTAAGAACAACTTGAACACTTATGGGAATGACTGCTTTGGTATATTGGCAGGCTAAAAGGGCATTATTTCCCATCCCGGAAATATCTGTATGAATGCACTTATGTTTATATGTTGAGGAAAGGTCTGTCAAAGGTTTTTGAAACCGCAAACCATAGACTGCTCATCATCAAGCTACAAACATTCAACTTTGAATCTAGTGGCATAAAAAAGTTCCAAGACTGTCTAGAAAACAAAACTTTCAAGTCCTTTCTAACAACAAACCTTCATCAGAAGTTACACTTGCCACAGGTTTCCCACCGGGATTGCCCTTAGGGGTCCTACTGCTCTCATTATTTATTAATGACCTCGTGGAAGACAATCCTTCATTGGAGTTGACCTTATACACTGATGACCTACAACTCCTTCAATTTCATGATTCCCGCACCTCCTTACAATATCATCTCCAACGATCCTTCTCTTCACCCTGCAGCCAGGCAGAGGCTAATGACCTTCTCATTAACCACAAGGATAGTGAAGGATCAGCTAACCCTAACAATAACCTTACCATTGTTTCAGAAAACAATTACCTAAGCATTACTCTTGACCCTTCCCTCACCTTCAGCATTCATACTGACAATATAGTTAATAAAGCACTAATGCAACTAAAAGTATTCTATACAATATCTCACCTTCTCTCAGTGGCTACTCATATTTCCCTCTGAAAATCGCTCATCTTCCAAAGCTTGAATACGGGCTTCCATTAGTAGTCTCTCACGTCTCTTACGATACCCACATATCTCAGACAACAGAAAATAAAATCTACAGATTTGCATTTCTTGTAGATCCATGTACCCAGCACTGCACTTTTCACTTGTAACTGAAAGATATACTTACCTTGTAGGTACAGAGATATACAACATTTTAAATTAAGGGTATTGGCCAGCCTTAAAGAGAAAACTCCTTTTCAGAGAGCAGTCAGACACTTTAAAAAAGCCAAGAAAATGATTTCTCATTGAGTAGACCCCCATTTGAAACAGCTATTGAAGAGTGCGCTTCCTCTCAACTGGGCGGTGTCCTTTGGAATAATCTGCTACTGGAGGTAAAAAAGCCAGTATACTGCCCAAGGATGCAAATCATCGCTGGTAGACCATTGCCATGGTGAAATAGCTTGCAAGTGCTTCAGGAATAATGAGTAGAATGGCTACCCATGCCTTGAAACCGCAACTGAGACCATACCCTGCTATATAAGCAATAGTTTAAGCTAACGCATACCCCAAATTAGAAGTATACACTGCATATATTCTATATAGAAGAGCAAATTTTGATATTTAGCTGTATAATCAATGTTATGGATTCAAATTGTAACCAGCAAATTAATTTAGCTTAGTCTGCATAACTCTCTGTCAAGGTGATTTACCATACATATTTAGCATTTGCTGTCAATTAGAACTATGTCCTTGTTGACAGTTTTTATGCCTAAAGTTTTCCCCATAACTTTTGTCACAGTATTTGACCTAAATGATTGATTTTAGCCATATTTTACAATTGTGTTAAGAGATATTGTATAATTATTGCAACTGTAAAACAAAACTATGTGGTAGTATTCATTCATGTTTCATAACCTAAGCAATTGTAAAGCTCTTACTGTCAGTATGAAAACTCTCTATTTTTGCCTTTATGGCCTCTGGTTGTGACAAAATGGGACTTTGGACCAGCTCACCCACTCAGTCAACAAAAAGAAATAAATAAAGATATGTATGTATGTATTACACATATTTAAAAGACAAACCTGTTGCGATCAGAGGTCTTTGGGTATAGTTCAGTGTGGGACGCTAAGATGACATTATTTTTATACTTAAAGTTCCTGGCTTATGACATGATAAGTAACTATCTGATACATCATAATGTTCAGTTGATGTATTATTAGAAATTGGAATACTAATTGTAAAAAAGATACTATTTAGATAGGTAAAACAATGAAAAAAAGTAAATATAATAATAGTGAATAAAATAAGACTTGGCTGATTAAGGAAGTAATGGTAAGTCAAATGAATCAAAACTGGTAGCCAATAAACAAGATATTAACCAGTCTGATAACACTGATTTGCATATAAATACATGGAAAATCAAAGATGGTATATAAAAAGTGTTAACTAAATACAAATAGTAAGATGTCATTTCACATGGACTGCACAAAGCTGGACTGGCTACTTATTGATAATTTACGATCTAACTTTTAGTAATAGATAGTGCAACCATAAGACAATTAAGGATGGTTAAATACAGTAGAGTTTAGCAGCAGATTGTGTGGCCAGTATAAGCTAAAATTAGCAATGGTTTCCCTTTAATTCACTGAAAAAATATGATCACTACTTGGTAGGTTGTTAGCTATGCTTTGTTGTTTTTAGTCTGTGGGACCCATTAACAATTGTACATTCAATAGTGATGTTATCCATCCATGCAGGTCATCCGTGATATTTGTCTTTGTCTGGAACAGTCACTTCCTTCTGATGTAATGTCTGGCAATACGAAACAACATAACCCTGAAGTTACAGTTCTGGTGACAAAAGTAGAATGAGCAAGAACTTTTAACTCCACTGTTTGTCTGTAACACTTGATATTTTGTGTACATGATATTTTGTGTTCAAAACTTTGAATTTCTTATGGTGAAGACCATAATATCGAAGCTTTGAAACTTCAGATTGTTTAAATGGAGATCACCATACAGCACGGAATGTGAAATTTACTATTTTCCTTGCTGTAGTGCGACCTCAGAGTTGGTATATTTAATTAGCAGTGGTTGTGGGGGATGCAGTAAGAACATAAAAAAATTGTTTCAGAGTCTCAAAACTTCGATCTTATAGTCTCGACCATAAGAAATTTGAAGTTTTGAAACTTTGAGCTTTAAAAGTATATATATATATATATATATATATATATATATATATATATATATATACTGACATCGTCAGATCCCTACATAGTTAGTTTCAAAGCATGGGGAGAAGAAATCTAAGATGGCATATTTGCTTAATTTAGCAGAAGCATTGTGGGATAAAGCAGGAAGGGAATCAAACTAGCAGTAGACAAAAATCAGACAGAAACAAGTGCCAAAAAAAGAGGAAGAATATAAAGGAAAGGATCAGAAGACATGGAAATAAAATTGTAAAGTCCACAAATATAGCAGCAGTTATAGAGATCTTCTGGAACAACATCCTGTTGACCAAGATCTGAGACAGGGATGATTAAGGAAAGGTGAGCTTGCCCCAAAAGATGAAAAGCAGATAACGGTTCTCTAAGTTACTGGGCTTCATGCACGTTCTTTTGGATGTAGTGTGCATGGAACATTAGTGTACTATTTCCAGGTGTCAGTGCTTAGTCTGCACATTACTGTGAACACATCCATTGCAACATGGCAGGGTGCTGTTATTGAAAGTTGGGGTGGAAATATTAAACAGCTGGCTGTTTGTTGTACATGTAGGGACTATCTGCACTGGTATACTAGCAAATGCCATGCCCTATGGTGTTTTTCAGATGTGTAAGCTCATGAAGACATTCCATCATGAAGCATTCAACTATTGGCAGGTACAAGTGCTTCTAAGGGACTCCTCATCATGTAACCTTCCAAAGAAAGTTCTTCTTAAATAAATTATCAATTTGTTTCCAGATATTAGCAGATGAATTTCATTGGGATCTTTCTCGATATCTTTCAGAAGTTGCTTAACTAAATTTTCTAGAAAATGGCAATTTTGAGGACTCTGTCTCACAGGCCATATAATGGGCATTATTTTTGACAAAAGCATGCAATCCGAATAATCAGAAGAATGCAAATACAGTACTGTAATGAAGTAATACAGTTCAATTCAAATTTCACAACATCAAATGATGTCAGCATCACAGCATAATATACTAAGAGGCCTGTAAAACAAGAAGTAATAACAAATGAATTTGATTGCACTCTATCAGAGTTAGATGCTGTCATAAGAATATAGAGAATGAATTACTGATAGAGTTAGCATAAAAATTATCCATAATCATAGAAAAAGTAGACCAATGAATTAAAGCCAGAAACAATTATTTCTACCTCATTTTAAAAATCACAGACCACTATGATGTTAGCTGCATTCCCCATTCCCCAAATGCATAAAATATCTTGTGTTATTTGGACCTTAGTCTTTTATTCTGTAATTTCACTTACCTCATTGGTTGCAGACTGCTGAAACAGTGAAATAAATTTCATACAGACATATTGCAGGTGAAGCATGACAATCTATAGCAAAAAACACCTTAATCTGCAAGTTGGAATAAGCCTTTCCCTTGACTGCCGTTTCCAAATCAGACAACACAAGACCATAGAACACACTGCTAAAACTCAACAGATACTCTTCCTACTTTTCATGAACTCAGTTTATTGAAATTCTGAAAATTTTTGTCTTTATTTATTTATTTGTTTGTAATTTGCTGACCGGATTAGTCCGAATGGGCAGCCCTATTTCAGCGGAGGCCTGAGGAAAAAAGCTCCAAAAAGTACAAGTAACAAAAGTAATCACATGACAGAGTTATAACTAAAATTACAATAATTACAATATGTATGAGATGTATGTTGAAACAACATGCTAGTAAATGGTGATTAAACTGAAAACATAATATAGTACGAAGTTTCATACAATAGTAAGCAGACTGCAGAAAATATAGATAAGTTTATAAAACAGAAAGTAACAAATATATAAACAGGAGATAAGCCCAGGGCAACTTTCAAATCACAATCCATGGTGTAAAATGTCTGATAACTGAATGTGAACTATATGCAAGGACTCTAATTATTGCAAATCAATGTGGGTTAGAAAAAAAAGAATCCCTACTCTGCCCAATTACTTTTGTTTTTTGGGGGGGGGGGGCATCACAGTTATATAGCTGACAGATGGAAAAAAGGAATCTCTGAAGATAAGCAGAACACATTGAATACTTACATATTCCAAAATCTCACTGCTTAAGCTTCATGTCCACTTAAGAAGTGATCTGTCTTGAAAATGGCACATATCTGATTTCTCCATTAATGTTAGATTTCATCTACAGCTCAGAGAAGTAATCCCCTAGGAGACTGAGCACAGATTGTATTTCTACAACATTTTTAGTCTGTTCACCAATAGAAAAATTAATATTGTCAGAACAATCTTATTTTTTTCACAGCAGTATCCCTGTATGGAAGTAAATCCAAGCACACTAAATATCTTGTGCATCTATGCCCAAAACTACTAAAGTGTGTGATTTCCAAACTGGAGGTGCCTTTTCTATGACTAACAATAAAAGAATGCATCATCATGGCAAATGGAAGTAGGAGTCATTTATATGTTATAGCCATTGTGCATATTGAAGGATCACTAACGCTCATCCACATACCAACATAATTCAGTGACTCTAATTCTCCAACTAAGTTCAATAGGTTCTGGTCATATCCTAGACACTTTGCACATCCAAGCAATACAATAATTTATGCATTTAAAAACATCCACTTTGCACTTATTTTTTGACACACAGACAGCTTCTCTAATATATCTGTCAGCCTTATTGAGTATAGCCATATTCACTTCACCAAATTCCAATTTCTTTCTTTCACTACTAAACCCAAATTAAAATTTTATATACAGTAGTTCATAAGCACACTACTAAAAATACCACCCCTACCACTTCATTCACCACCCCTTAAACTTTCCCATTGTGGAGATATTCACCCAATCCAGGACCTACACAATTTCTCATTTCATTTCAATTAGCCCTCTCTAAAAACTTGCTAATAATGACATTAAATATAAGTAGTATCTGCAACAAAATTACTGAATTTCAATCATGGCTTGCACATTACTCCCCAGATATAGTAGTCCCTGCAGGGTATAATATACAAAGAAAAGACATACCCCCATAAAAAGCAGGCAGAGCAGCATTAATTTATAAAAGCACCTTTTCAATATGACCTCTCTCCAAACTTGTTCCTTCTTTTAGTAATGCAAAAGTTCTTATGACAAGTAAATAACACAAAACAAATATGCATTGCAGTAGTATATATACCCCCTGGCCAAAATATCCCAGTACTAGAAGACATTCTTTCCTGGACTACTGATAACATTACCAATGAAACTATTATTATGGGAGATAGAAATATCAATTGGCAAGATCTGATCACTGACTCACCATCAAATAGCATCAACCTACATGGTTACACACAACTTATCACTACTGCCACCAGAATGCAAAATAATAATCAACTAGGTGCAACATTAGACTGGATCCTGGTATCAGATCCTCATAAATATTCCAAATCCAGCACACTCCCAAATACCTTAAGTGATCACCTACCTGCTTATAATCATAACACGTCCCCTCAAGGGCCTAAACCTCATACCTACACAAAAAAAGAAACGGAAATGTAACCAATTTCAATCAAGAACTATTTAATAACATCTTAAAAACTATAAAATGGTCCTCATTAAAAACATTACCACTAGATGACACCACCAGCCAGGTTAATAAACTCTTTATGGGCACCATCAACAGCTTAACCCCTCTCTGAACTAAAAGGACATAAACAAATCATGCACTATGGCTAACTAAAGCAACAAAAACAAATACTTCAAAGCAGAGACCAAGCCTGGAAAAAATGGCATAAGAACAAAAATGATACCAACCTATTTATATCTAAGCAGCTAAGTAATAAAGCAAAAAAGCTAGTCATCACTGACAAGAAAAATAGTCTCTTTAAACAAATATCCAGCCAATTCAATAATCAAAAAAATTCTGGAAAACTATCTCATCACTCCTTACAACTGGGTCCACATATAACCCTTCACCAGCTTGAGATAAAGATCCATCTCTAATAGCTGACATGTTCAATTCCCACTTTACTGATAGCATACTTAAACTTGTAAATAATTCTACACCAAATACAAATCCCACCCATATAGAAAATCTTATGATTTCTGTCTGGAAACAGTGAATAACATCAGGAAATTAGTGGGAAAAGCTGATAAATAGCATTCCTCTTTTAGCTAGAAATATCTGTATTCAGCTTTTTGTTTGGCCTGCTTGCTGTTCTCTGCCTGAATATTGTTGATCTCTGGCTGGATTTTATTTTGATTTTGAAATTTTTCATTTAAGGTTTGGTCGCTTCTATTTTGTATCTTATTCTTGTATTACATTTGTTTTATTTTAAGTGATCTGTTAGAGTTTTAAAATGTCTTTGCTAAGGTCAGTCAGAAAAGTTAGTAAAGAATTCCTTTGCAAACAGTGAATACCATCAGGTAATTAGTGGGAAGAGCTGTGAAAAAACATTCATCTTTTAGCTAGAAATATCTCTATTTGGCTGGAGTGTTTCTTTGGCCTGCTTGCTGTACTCTCCCTGACTATTGCTGATCTCTGGCTGCATTTTATTTCCCACTTACCCCCAAATTGTTGTTGTGTTCTTAAACTTGGTGGCTTTTGAGTTGCCCACCCCTACTATAAGTCTGATTTTGGACACTCCTCCTAGTCCATTGGTGCACAACATCCGGCCCTCAATGCAACGCCATCCGGCCCCTAGAAAGTAACCAATTTTTTTTTAAAAAAGTGAAAAAGTGCTAAGCCTTACTGCAGTCATGCAAACTTTCCAACACATGCTTACTTACCTAATTGACTGCAGTTGCGCACACCTCTAACTTTAGGTTTGAAAGTAACTATTCTTTGTTGTTTATAACTTGTAGTCTATAAACAGTAGTAACTTTCTGCAGGAGTTTGTAACAAGTCATGGCTGCAAGCCAGAATAAAGTTAAATGCAAAGTTGATGTAGAAAACAGGCAATTTCAAGACTGCTGTCTTAAGCAAAAATGTCAGTCACCTGTACCTATTGTTAACTTAACTCGTAACTACTTAATATGTTTTGAGGTGGCCTGCAGATGCATTAAGAATTTGTGTAGTGGCCCTCCCCACAAAAAGGTTGTGCACCACTGTCCTAGTCCCACCTCATCAGCTCATTGTACTGAAAGCAGATAGATAATTTGGTAGGCCTACACCCTTAGTTTCTTAACCTTGAGTTATCTTCTGTTTCTTCCCTTCCCAGTGCCCACTTAACTTACAAAAATGAACTTTAGTTAGCTGCTTTAATTGTTTTTGTGTTTCTTCCTACTTTAATTCCTTGTTTTGCTTTTGCTGCTTGTTCTTAAGAGTGTTCAACGGCATTTATTCTGCTGCATTTATTACTGCTTGTTATTAGTCTGATTAAATTGTAACTGGCATTCTAAGACTCTTGGTTTTGGTTTAATCACTTGGGCTTTAGGCCAGTTGTTGGTCTTTTAGAACTCATCTGATTGAAGGTTGCTGGAACAGAGCTCATTCTTTGATCTTTTTTATTGGTTAATTTGTTTAAATCAGTTTGCTCTGGTTTGCTACATAAGCAAATCCAAACCATCTGCTTATCTCTGAAAAACTTAAGTAGAATTTTTCACTGCATTTTGCATTTCTGAACTGCATTTTTACCATATCACTGCTTATTTAAACTGTTTTTTCTGAAATAGTTGTACTTTGTTTGCTGTCGCATACACTAGATTCAGACCTGCTCAATCTAGTTCTGTTTGGATAACTTGAGCACTAAAGTTTTTTTCATTTGTTGGAGAGGGTTCCCCTGCACTCTAGTGGGAGGTGTATGCAGTTAGACCTCATCAGATTGAAGGTTGCTGGAACAGGGCTCAGATTTGAGCTTTTTCATTGGTTAATTTTGGTAAATAAGTTTGCTCACATTTGCTACATAAGCCCTGTATTTGAGCACTGCCACACAGTGGTGGGCAACATCGGTGGATATAGACTCAAACACGTTTGGCTAGAATTTTACCTTCGTACTCTGCTGGTACTCCGTTGTTGAGTTCTTGTGATTGTGCCTCACTGACAGCTGATACATTCAGTGAAGCTACTGAGGTACCAACACAGATCCTACCCACAAGCCCTTTGTATTTTTGCCCACTTGTCCTGTCCTCTACTTTACCTTGCCTTTGCTGTCCTATCCCTGTTTTCTGACCACATCAATTTACTTAGCATTATGGATGGTCAATTTCCCACAATTTCTCCAGACAGCCTTGTCAACATGGACATCTTGAGGCAATGTAACAATTGCCTCATGTATACTAACAACCCACTTCTTCTAGTCCAAACAAATTCATTATGATGAGAGGTGCATCTATATCAAGAACCTGGAATCTGGCCACTCTCATTCACCGGTCAGTTCATCTGATACTAATCAGGTTGTTAGCATGCACACGTCATCTCCTGCTCTTACCAAACCAACAACACATAAACCTCCATATGCGGAGGTCCTTACAAGTAGCTTAGCTAAACATCGGAGACTTCCCAAATGCAAACACAAGAATGGTTCACATAATACATCCTCTGCAGAACATAGTACATAGTCAAGCCCCTAAGGCATAACACAAAAACAAACATCTTAGTAATAGGTGGCTCAGTTATGAGACACACAGATGTCCCTCTCACCAGACTGGATAAGGAAAAGGATAAGGTCAGCTGTCTGCCAAGTGCCAGGATCTGTCACATCACACATGCACTCAACAACAAGCATTGTTATGACTCTTTCATAGTCCATATTGGTGTGAAAGACTTGAGATGTACCTCACTGGACTATATGAAAAGATACATGACTGAGCTCTCTGATTATGTGTCTCAAGCAGATCTGTCCCTAGCCTTAAGCAGCATTTTACCTTTGCCTAGGATTATACCTCAATACAAACAAAAATGATTGACTTCAAGAATTGGCTTAGTTTCTGGTTTCATTCAAATGGGATCCAGTATCTGTCAGCCTGGGATAACATGGTCGACATAATTCAATGCATTGCCAGAGATGGTCTTCATCTGCCACCCCTGGGATTTTGGTTACTGGCTAAGGCTGTTGCCATCTCAATAGTGCCTTTTTAGGCAATGTTACAAGAACAAAATTCCCACTGTAAAAATACCCTTTAAAAACAACCTAGGAGTGCAAACCACAAACTGTGCTCACTGGAAGTAGTCCTCACCCTGAAAGATGCTGACATTTGTTCAGTCACTGAGACATGGTTTAGGCGGCGTACAGCACCCCAGCTATATCAGGTTATATTTCCTGCCACACATTCAGACCACAAACTGAATGTGTGAGATCTAAAGGAGGTGGTGTATTAATATTCATTAAAGATAAATACATCTCTAGATTGGTTAAACAGCACAATTCCGTTGAATTACTTCAGGTGCAATTGACTATAGGTATGACTCCTCTTCAGGTCATTGCCAGCTATAGGACCCCCTCCATGAATTAGGACATCCACTCAGCCTACTTGTATCTGCTTGAGTCAATCAAGATACAACCAAACTCCCTGGTTTTGGGTGACTTTAATTACCCGTCCAAAGAATGGGTAAACTATACGTGTTCTAACTCACTTGCCCAAAGCTTCCATGACTTCATTAACTCCATTGTCCTGGACCAGCTGGTTGACACACCTACAAGAAGCTATAACATCCTGGACCTGGTGCTCACCAATGTGGGGACCATTGCACCACCCCCAGTGTATGGCCATCCCTGGTGAGATCTAACCACATATCTCTCTAGAAGTAACTATAACACAAGACCCCCCCCCCCCCAGCAACAACTAGACTAAAAAACATCTCCAAGGCCATTTACAACCTCTTATGTGACAGCATAAATAGCTTCATAGCCCCTCCCCACTCTGATGGAACAGACATCTATGCTGAGTTATACACCAATGCTCTATATAAGCATCTGTACAACTGTATTGATTCTGCCATATCTGATAGAAGCAAAGAAAGATCTTCATGGAAAAACATACCTGTCTGGTGGACAACTGCCATTAATAGGCTATACAATAGGAGAAATAAATTGCTGTCTAAGAGTAGGAAGGAACGGTCTCAAAACTGGAAATACTCACTCCTCAATGTAAGCAAATAAGACTCCCAGTGAAGTCCTCCAAAGCTAAATATGAATCAAAATTAGCTGCGCTAACAAGTGATGACCACAAGGTGTTCTTTAGTTACATCCTTAACATCAAAGGTAAGGCCAAGATTTGTGCTTGAAGTCATAAAAAAATGGTACTGCATATATAGAACCTGTGGATATAGCAAACCTGGTCGCTGACAGGTTCAGTGAAAACTTTACTGCCCTGTCCCTGCCACATATACCCAAAAGCATCCCCACTCCTGTCCCCCACCTAGTATCTCTGAGGAGCAGGTCTTAAATGCCCTCTCCAAGGCCAAAAACATGGCTGTGTTCTACATGAGTTAAAACAGGAATTAGCATCATCATTGTGCACACTTTTCAATCACAGCTTAGGCACTGGCTTCATCCCAGCAAAATGGAAAATATCTACTGTTATCCCTTTGCACAAAGGGGGTGCATCCATGGATACTGGGAACTACAGACCCATTAGCCCACCCAGCCTTATCTGCAAGGCCATGGAACAAATCATGATGGAGCTTATTAACAAAGATATAAGAAACTGAACTACATGAAAAGAGACATGAAAAAGCTCTCGGATCATATGGCCCAGGCAGGTATGACCCTAGCCCTGAGTAGCATCCTGGCTTTGACCAGAATGATACCACAATATAAGGCCAAAATGATTGACTTCAACAACTGGCTAAGCTTCTGGTGTCATTTAAAGGGGATCCAGTATCGGTCTGCCTGGGACGACATAATCGACAGACCATGATGCTTTGCCAGAGATGGTCTGCACCTGTTGCCCATGGGATTCAGGTTACTGGTTAAAGCTCTTGCCACCCCTACAGTGCCTTTTTTAGGCAAAGTTCAAAGGACAAAACCACCATGGTAACAGTACAAGCATGCAAAATCTGAAGGTAATGATACTCAATGCTAGGTCTAAACCTCAGAATGCACTCTCTCGAGGCACTCCTAAAAATGGAGAACATCGATATCTGTGCAGTAACTGACACCTGGTTAAAGGCTCCAGAGAGCACCCCTGCAATACCAGGCTACAACTCTTAACACACATTTTGGCTACTAAACCAGGATCAAAACACTAAAGGTGGAGGAGTGTCCATATTCACCAAGGATATTCACACCACCAGGCTAGTTGCCCAACACAATGCACCTTAAATTCTCCAGCTGCAACTAACACTAGGTAAGACTGCAATCCAAATTGTAGCTTGCTACAGATCCCCCACCATGCCTCAAGATTCTCACTACACCTTTCTAAACATAATGGAAAATATTAAGATACAACCAAACACCCTAATACTGGGTGACTTCAACTACCCTGCCATTAACTGGGAAAACTACTCATGTACCAACACCTTTGCCCAACAGTTCTTGGAATTCATAAATTCCAATGCCCTGGATCGACTAATCCATTGTCCCACCAGGGGCTCCAATATCCTAGACCTGGTCATTACCAACATGGGAAATCGATGCTCCGCACCTATGGTCACCCCCTCTTTGGTCAGGTCAGACCATAAGCTAATCACCCTTAACATCCACATCCCACCCCCAGTAAGAAAACCTCCATAAAAAACTTCTCCAAAGCCAATTTCATGCTACTCAAATCAGAAGTGACAAACTTATGACACCCATGCAGACGGGAACTGAAAGTTCAACTGCTGAGTCCTTCACTAAGGCACTGTATGAGCACATCCACTCATGCATGAATCGTGCCATCCCAAATAGAACCAAGATGCTCTCCTCCAAAAAAATGAAGCCAATCTGGTGGTCCCCTGCCATAAACAAACTTTACAACAAAAGGAAGAAACTGTTGCATAAAACAGGAAAATCCCAGGATGCAAAAAATTCCCTTACCAGCCTCAGTAAGAAGCTGAGATCCCTCATAAAATCCTCCAAAGCTAGTTACAAAAATAAAATTGCCAAAGATTCCAAAGACAACCACAAGGCATTCTTTAACTATGTCAAGAATCTAAATGGCAATGCTCAGATCTGCTCTGAGCTACAACAGAATGGCATTAAATATACTGATTCCAAGGATATTGCCAATATCCTGGCAGATTGATTCACTGCCAACTTCAACCCCCTCTCACGCCCTAAATGGCCCATCTCAATACTAGAAGATTGCCAAATTCTGGTAATAACGGCCACACGGTAAAAAACGCACTCTCCAAAGCTACGAATACAGCATCCATGGGACCAGATGACATCCCAGGCTGTGTACTACATGAACTACAAAATGAACTGGCACCTCATCTAAGTGTTATGTTTAATCAAAGCCTCATTTCAGGCTTCATGCCCACTGAGTGGCGCACAGCTACAGTTATCCCACTCCGCCCCATCAGTCTGATGAGCCTGATCTGCAAGGCCATGGAATGTATTATCATGGAACTTATAAACAAAGACACAGGCAACCTTCAAACACTGGACCCCACCCAGTTTGGGTTTGTGAAGGGATGATATTGTCTCCTGAACCTGATTGACTTCTTCAAATCAGTCTCCAGAGCCATGGACATGGGTAAAGCGGGCCACACAGCCTATCTGGACCTTTCCAAGGCCTTTGACACCATCCCCACTCTGGAATCATAGATAAATTTACTATGCTGGGCATTAATCCTTACATCACTCAATGCGCTGCCAACTGGCTTACTGACAGAACCCACACTGTAAAAGTAGCTGAATCCAAATCCAGCTCCAGACAAGTGAAAAGTGGAGTACCTCAGTGTTCAGTCCTGGGACCACTCTTGTTTGGCATCTACTTCTCTGAAGTACAGGCCAATACTAAGGGACTCTGGCTAACAAAGTTTGCAGATGACTGCAAACTGGGAGCCATTATTGAATCTCCAAATGACGTGGATACTCTACAAAATGGCCTTACAAAAACAGATGCTTGGTGCCATAGCCATGGGCTCAAGATCAATGCCAAGAAATGTATAGTTATCCCCTTTGGGAAAAAGCATGTACCCGTGAATTACCACATAAGTGGCAGTACATTAAATACCGAAAGTGTGATAAGCGACTTAGGGACACAGGTGGACACTGGTCTCACCTTCGATAACCACATCGCCACAACAGTCAGGAAATCCTTCTATGTGGCACACCTCATCACTAAGGGCTTTTCATTCAGAAAAAAGAAGGTCACTGTCCCACTGTACTCATCCCATATTAGACCCAATATAGAATACAATGCCCCATTTGGTATGTACCTCTCAAGACACCTGCAACAACTGGAAAGGCCGCAGAAATACCTCACTAAAAGAATCACAGGCCTAAAGCAGATGCCCTATGCTGACTGCCTTATAAAACTCCAGCTATACTCTGTCACATATCGTCTACTCAGAGGTGATCTCTGCTTAACATACAATGCCATGTCAAACCCAGAGCTGTTGGACATGCTACACTTAAAGAAATCCCAATCCCTCAGAGCCACACACTCCAGGGATCTAAACTTTGTCATCACAATAAACAAAACATGCTGGAGGGATAGGTTCCTGACCCAGAGACTCCCCAGACTCTGGAATAGACTGCCCATACATGTCAAGCAGAGTACCTCTTTGGCCTTCTTCAAAAGAAACCTTGACAACTGGATGGGAGAAAGGAAATTCACCCCAGGGATCATGTCAGTATCCCTGCTAGACAGGGGTCCAGGAAGTATATAGTGTGGGAAGAAATAGCCAGGGAATTGTTATGGCTAGGCTTGTATAGGCCCTACGGTTGATAGCCTAGTACCAACCTATGAACCTATGAAATCTCCAAACACTCAGCCCCAACCAGTTTGGCTTTGTCAAGGGGAGATCATGCCTGTTAAACTTAGTAGACTTCTTCGAGACAGTCACCTAAGGCCTAGACAAGGGCAAATCTGTGCATATGGCCTACCTAGACTTAGCCAAGGCCTTTGACATAATCCCCACATTCAGCCATCATTGAAAAACTCACCCAGCTGGGTATCAATCCATATATTGTCAGGTGTGTTGCATACTGGCTCATAGAACTCTTGCAGTTAAAATAGGGGACTCCACATCCTTCAGCAGACCTGTAATCAGTGGTGTTCCACATGGATAGGTTCTGGGACCCCTAATGTTCAGAATTTACTTCTCTGAAGTAAAGGCTAAAACTAAAGAACTGTGGCTGACAATGTTTGCTGATGACTGCAAACTGAGAGTGACCATTGCAAACCCTACCAATGTCAATATCCTGCAAGAAGGTCTTATGTAGACTAATGACTGGTGCCAAAGTCATGGTCTTAAACTTAATGCAAAAAAGTGCATTATCATCCTCTTCAGCAAGGATGATGTTCCTGCAAACTACCACATCAATAGCAATAACCTAGGCACATAGCACTCAGTCAGTAATGAGAGATCTTGGCACACAGCTTGACAGCAAACTTAACTTCAATCACCATGTCTCCACAGTGGTAAGAAGGATATATTGTACTGCTCATCGCATAAGTAAGGGCATTGCCTCCAGAAAAAAAAGAGGTTATAACCACTCTGTACTCTTTCTTCATCAGGCCAGTAATAGAGTGCAATGCAACCTTTGATATGTTCCTTTCCAGACACCTGCAGCAACTGGAGAGACCATAAAGGTTCCTTACAAAGAAAATTCAGGGTCTTCAAGTTCTGTCTTATGCGGACAGACTGAAATTATTGCCAATGTATTCTGTGTCATAAAGAATGCTCAGAGGTGACCTGTGCCTTGCATATAGAACAATCTCTGACCCAGCTTTAATGGAAATGCTTCACATTCTCAAGTCAAATGGCACATGGGTCACTTGCTCAAAGGATCTTAACCTGGTATGTGATATCAGCAGAAATTGCTGGAGAGACAGATTTGTCTTACAGATTGCCCCACTTTTGGAACAAGCTTCCTATTCATGTTAAACAAAGCTGCTCATTGACTATATTTAAGTCTAATTTGGATGACTATATGGGTAACCAGAAATTCACCCCGGGAGTTCCACATGTGGCCTTCTTGGACAGGGGCAAGAGGTGCTGATTTTTGTGTTTGCTCAAACCAGACACCCTTGGGAACATGGGTTGAACTTGGTGAGGTTTTTAAGGGCCCTGGGGTTGTTAGGCTAGTAACCTCTAATGATCCTATGATCCTATGACCACCACTTTGACCTCCCCTTGTCAGAATACTTCTTTATCTAGCACTACATCTCTTACTCTTTCACTACAACCTGTTCCAATTTCACTAATATGTAAGCGTCTTCTAAAACTAAACCTTGCTCCCTCTCAGCTGATAACCTTCCATTGCAATATCTAAAACTCACTGCAGAGCCAATAGCTTACCCTGTCAGTATCCTAATAAATTGATCCATCCTAGAGTCTAAAGTTCCCAATCTCTGGAAGAAAACTATCATAATGCCCTTACACAAGGGTGGAAAAAACAATGAATTAAAAACATTATCGACCCATCTCTGTCCTCTCCCCTTTATCCAAATTGCTGGACAAATGCATACACATACAACTACTGAAGCATCTTTCCGATAACAATCTCCTTATACCCACTCAACATGGTTTTTGACCTGCACATAGTACATACGATGCATTAATATACTTTACAGATACTGTGAGCAAAGCCATTGACTCTGTCCAGTTAACTTCAATAATTTTATTAGATCTTATAAAGGCCTTCAACACAGTATTGCATTATAAACCAATAAAGCAACTGTTTGTATTAGGATGCTCCCAATAAACCGAAAAATGGTTTGCTAATTACCTAACCACAGGCAACAATGTGTTAGGTGGCAAACTAGTCTGTCATCATACCAGGTAAATAAAACAGCTGTCCCACAAGGATCCATTCTTGGACCCTTATTGTTCAATATTTTCATTAATAACCTTCACAGCACCTCCCTTCAGAGCACATTCATTCAATATGCAAATGATTCCACCATTGTCTCCTCCTCCAACAACCATCAACATCACCTGGCTAAATGAAGCACAATTGTTACTAAATCCCAGTAAAGCTAAACTTTTATTGTTCTCATCAACACCACTACTTCATGATTTCAAAATATACTTGCAAAATAAAACAGAAATTGAAATTGTAACTCAGGCAAAGTTACTGGGCATCACCATAGATGAAAAACTCACTTTTGAACAACATATACTTAATGCCATTAAAAACACATTTCAAACTAGGAAAAGTATATAGACACAAACATTTCATGAACAAGCCTACCAGCAAAAACACTTGCTAATATCTTCTTGCTCCCTTCCCTCCTGTACGGGGCCCCCATTTTTACCAAACTTCATACATCACTAAAGAATAAGCTTCAATCCTGCTATCATAAAATAAATTTGCCGAATAAGCTTCAATCCTGCTATCATAAAATAGCTAAATTTGCCAGTGGTACATTTTACCACTTATACTGCTGTTACACTCCTAATAAACTAAATTGGACAGAATTCCCCAATCATCTTCATTTTGTACAACAATCTCTTGCACACAAAATAATTTATCAACCAGATTGCTGCCCTGCCATAAAATCTATCCTACAGTCCTACATTGGATCCAGATCTCTCTGGTCCACAAACAAGCAGGTTCTAACTGTACAAACCCAACAAAAGAGCCAGACACAGCCTCTACTCCTATAACTATAGAATACCATGCCTTCAAATATAAGTGCCTTAGATACCTTTAAGACTTTCAAGCTTAAACTAAAAAAATCACATTTGCCCTTGCTCCTTAAATAAACACAACTGCATTTAATTCTCCATCTCTCAACTATCTTCCTTAAACTTTTGTCTCCCTCTCTCGTTTTTCTTCATCGTTTCCCTCTGGTCAGCTCTCTGTCCCTATCTTATGTCCCAGCTTCTGCTCTTCTCCCTCCTGTCCTTCTTCTATGCCTCTCCCTACTTTTTCTCCAGAGCCTTTCTCTGATAGAACTTATATACTAATTATATTTTGCTTCTCCTTAGAATAGCTCTCTCTATACTGTACTCACACACTTTACAGATTATCTCTCATGCTAACCTCGTTTTCGAACCCATAAGTTATTCTTATATATACTACTATCCTTAACTAACATATTCCTATTTCCCTAGTATTCTATCTCCCTCTGTCCTACCACAATATTTCTTATACATTCTGTTCATGTTACTATACTTCTTTAAATCATAAAATAATTACTGCACACCATATCTATGTTGGATTATTGGCTGTTCTTCTACTAGTGGATATTACCAACCTAAAATCTTGGACTAAACTACTGATGACTTTCTGAAAAAAATGTTATCAATCTGTACGATTTAAATTGTATAAAGTCTGCAAATTGTATGTATATTCATAAATTGTATGTACGATTATATATGTTGGAGCTTTTCTCCTTGGGCCTCCACTGAAAATGGGTTTCTGACCCTTCTGGACCTTCTCGGTCACCAAATGTTAATAAACAAAAATATATAAATAAATAAAAGGGTTTACAATAAATAGTTTGGTTTTGTGTACATTGAGGAAGAGTCCTAGAATTTCAGTAACATACTGAAACCTTATCCTTATAAAGCAGAATATCATCTATAGTATGCCTGGTTGGAGGAAAACAGTCATCTACAAAAGACAGATATTTGTCTCAGTGCCCTTACCCATCTACCCATGTCTCAGACCATGAATGGTTCTTTTATTAAGATAAAGAAACCAGGTAATCTTGCCTTTTGTACTTATAGGTTCATAGGTTCATAGGTAGGTACTAGGCTATTGGCCCTAGGGCCTATATAAGCCTAGCCAAAAAGGTACCCTGGCTTTCCCCACCCAAGAAAATTATTTTCCTGTGTCACTGTCGAGCAGAGTCACAGAGGTGATCCCCAGGGTGAATTTCCTATTTCCCATCCAGTCATCAAGATTTTTCTTGAAGAGTGCTAATGAGGAGCTCTGTTTGACATTGATAGGTAGTCTGTTCCAGAGTATGGGAAGTCTCTGGGACAGGAATCTATCCCTCCAGCATGTTCTGTTTATTGTGGTGACAAGGTTTAGGTCCCTAGAACATGTAGCTCACAGGGATTGGGATTTCTTTAAGTGGAGCATGTCCAACAGCTCTGGGTTTGACATAGCTTTGTATGTTAGGTGGAGATTGCCTCTGAGTAGGCGATATGCGATGGAGTAAAGCTGGAGTTTTTTGAGACGGTCTGTGTAGGGCATCTGTTTGAGGCCAGTAATCCTCTTTGTGAGGTATTTCTGTGGCCTTTCCAGTTGTTGTAGATGTCTTGTGAGGTACATACCAAAAGGGGTGTTGTACTCTATAATGGGTCTAATGAGTGATGAGTAGAGGGGAACAATGACCTCTTTTTTTCTGGATGAGAAACCTTTTGTGATGAGGTGAGCCATGTAGAAGGATTTCCTGACCACTGTGGTGGTGTGATTATCAAAGGAGAGACTACTGTCCACCTGTGTCCCAAGGTCTCATCACATTTTCAGCATTAAGTAGACTACCAGCTATGTGGTAGTTCATGGGTACAGAGTTTTTACAAAAGGGGATGACAATACACTTTTTGGCATTGAGCTTCAGGCCATGGCTTTGACACCAGGCACCTGTCTCATTGAGGCATTTTTGTAGTATGTCCACATCGTTAGGAGTTTCAATTATGGCTCTTAGTTTGCAGTCATCTGCAAACTTTGTTAGCCAAAGACCTTCTGTGTTAGCCTGTACTTCAGAGAAGTAGATACCAAACAGGACAGGACCCAGGACTGAACCCTGTGGTACTCCACTTGTCAATGGTCTGAAGTCGGATTTGGAGTCTGCTACTTTCACAGTGTGGGTTCTGTCTGTGAGCCAGTTGGCAACCCATCTTGTGACATAGGGATTTATACCTAGTTTAGTGAGTTTATCTATAATTCCAGAGTGGGGGATGGTGTCAAAAGCCTTGGCAAGATCTAGATAAGCTGTGTGAACCACCTTACCCTCATCTATGGCTTTGGTGACTGCATCAAAGAAGTCAATCAGGTTTAGGAGACATGATCTGCCTTTTACAAATCCGAACTGGGTAGGGTCCAGAGTTTGGAGATTAACAGTCTTTGTTTATGAGTTCCATGATGATACATTCCATGGTCTTACAGACCAGGCTCGTCAGGCTAATGGGGCGGTAGTTCCCGGGGTCCATCGTGGCTCCCCCTTTGTGGAGTGGGATAACCATCGCAGTGCACCATTCAGTGGGCACAAAGCCTGAGGTGAGGCTATGATTTAACATTGTACTTAGGTAGGGTGCCAGTTCATTCTGTAGTTCATGTAGAACGCAGCCTGGGATATTGTCAGGTCCCATGGATGCTGTGTTCTTGGCTTTGGAGAGTCTGTTTTTTACCTGTGCAGCCGTGATTACAGGAACTTTGCATTCTTCCAGTATAGAGATGGGCTCTCTAGGGGGGTGAGATGGGGGTAAAGTTAGCACTGAACCTATCTGGCAGGATGTTGGCAATATCAGTTGGTTCTGTATATTTAGTGCCACTGTGCTGTAACTCAGAGGAGATCTGAGTGTTGCCATTGAGATTCTTGACATAGCTATAGAATGCTTTGTGGTTGTCTTTAGAGTCAGTGGCAATTTTGTTTTCATAACTAGCTTTGGAGGATTTTATGAGGGATCTCAGCTTCTTACTGAGGTTGACCAGGGAGTTCCTCCACTCATGGGATTTTACTCTTTTTTTGCAACAGTTGCTTTCTTCTGTTGTAGAGTTTGTTTATGGCAGAGGACCACCAGATTGGCTTCCTTTTTTTGTAGGATAGCATCTTGGTTCTATTAGGAATAGCATGATCCATGCACTTGTGTAAGTGCTTATAAAGTGCATTTGTGTAGGATTCTGCAGTCGTACCTCTATTGTCCGTCTGCATGGGTGTCATGAAGTTTGTCACTTCTGCCTTAAGAAGTGTGAAGTTGGCTTTGGAGAAGTTTTTTATGGTGGTTTCCCTAATTGGGGGTGGGGGCGGTATGTGAATGTCAAGGGTGATTAGCTTGTGGTCGGATCTGACCAACAAGGAATTGACCTCTGGTGTGGAACATCGGTTGCCATGTATGTAATGACCAGGTCTAGGATATTGATGACCATGGTGGGGGTGTGAATAAGTTGATCCAAGGCATTGGAATTTATGAATTCCAGAAAACGTTGAGCAAAAGAGTTAGTACGTGAGTAGTTTTCCCAGTTAATGGTGGGGTAGTTGAAATTGCCCATTATTAGGGTGTTAGGTTGTACCCTAATACTTTCCAGTGTATCAAGAAATGAGGAGTGGGAATCCTGGGACATGGTGAGGGGGGTGTAGCAAGCTACAATTTGGATTGCGGTCTTGCCCAGAGTTAGTTGCACTTGGATAATCTTGGATGCATTATGCTGTGCAACTAGCCTGGAGGTGTGGATATCCTTAATGAATATGGACATGCCTCTACCTTTAGTGCTTTGTTCCATGTTAGGTGGCCGAAAGGTGTGGTATGAATTATAGCCTGGTAATGCAGGGGTGCTCTCTGGAGCTTCTCTGTCACTGCATCCAGGCTGAAATGTTCCTTCAGAATCATAGCCATTGGGTTGGTATATAAAGGATCAGACTGCTTATATATTCATCCAAGAAGGCCACATACTCCATCATCCTTCAGAGATTGACCCAGCAGATGGAAGCAAAGGTTTTTACAAAATGCTGCTGTATCTGTCTCTGGATATTTCACTTGTATCAGAGTAATGAAGACCTTCAAATGATCCTTGATTGATCTTTCAGGGATAAACCCTACCTGCACATGGGAAATAAGAGCAAACAACAAGCCTCTTAATCTGGTCCCTGCTATCCTTGAATAAGTTTTGATGTTTATATTTAAGAGAGAAACCAGGCAATAATCCTGTTTATACAATAAAGGCTCATTATATTTCAAAAACGAGCATGCTGATTGGACAGCCCAGCCAACATACTATTGTAAATCAAGCTTGTACCAATACAAAAAGTCTAGCCACTAAAGTACCATTGAGTGGTCAGACTTTTCTATTGGCATATGCTAGAGGACACACCAAAATATGAGAAAAATGATATATGTTCTGCAAAACTAAAACAGAAACATACCTGAATTTCCTCATATTTGTTTGCTGTCCCTGTAAATGTTTGCTTAAGCAAATAGCAACAGATATTTTGTTTTCTTTGTTGCTTCTCCTGCACTGATGTACTATGTGTGGGAATGTAGGTCCCATATGCATGTGCAGTACATCACAATAGTAAAGACAGTGCTGAAGAAGACAGAAGTCTCCTTATATAGCCGCATTATTTAAGAAAGGTAACTAATTTCTTTCCTTCTTAAACAATGTTATTAAATAAGAGCAATAATCCATTCCTGGTTGTGGGTATATCAGGACTGACCCATGGTTGGCTTTGTATAAACTCCTGGGCTTTGCCCTTGTGATCAAACCATGTCAACCATGTGTAAATATGACAGACATGGAAGTTGATAATACAGAAGACCACTTTTTTTTGGAAATCCATATAAACCTCCAGTAATATAGGGACCAGTTTGTCCCTAACCAGATGGTGCAACTCTCCCTTAAGCCCATCTATCTCCAAACACTAATCTTTTGGCATTTCCCATATGTCTCATTCAACCTCATTTAATGAGGGGAATATTACAGCTTTGCTTGTGACTTATTTATTACTGGGATTCTGGATTTGTCTAGAAACAGATTTACTGATATAGACTAGTCAGGTGAAGGGCTGATAGTTTCCTTATATGGGCTTTTATATAATGCTTTATTTATATTGCTAATGGCTTTATAATCTGCAGTGACACTGCTTTTCCATCCTTTATTAGCTGTAATGTGCATCTTCCTCTGTTTGCTCTTAAAAATCCATGCTAAGGCTCTAATAGAGTTACTCTTTGGGGCCCAACTGCATAAATATAGGGATAGATGGCAGATCTTCAGTTTAGACGTTCCCACCAATTATGCACTTTTGTATATTCCTTCGGCAGACCCTTATCTCTACAATGAGCTAGCCAATGTTGTCCCACAAAACAGCTGTTTCTTCTTTAAGCTCCCTCATTCCCCCTTCCCTTTTGTCTAGAAGCACTTTCTTTGGCCCCATCTGCACTTCCTATGCATAATTTTAAAGATTTTTCCAAACATTTAATATGATGGAATTAAAGGAGTTCAACGCCAAGAAGTCATTCAGTTCCCAAAACTCAAGTCTTTGGCCTCTCTTTCACTGAAGATGAAATTTCACTAGGAAATTGCACAGGTACTTCATTCAATATTGTGATTCATTTAATCCTCTGATGTTGAATCTTCTTATATGCATCACCTGTCTATTCTTCTTACTTCACCATATTTCATGTTCATTACAGTTTCTACCAATTTCATGTTCTTTTTTTCTTTGCTCTCTAACCTTGCTTGTCTTTTTCACATTCTTGATATTTTATGCCAAGAATATTTTTATATATCTTTATACATGAGGTATCTCATTCTATTAATACCTATATAATCCTGTATGTGTTATACCATATTTGCATTTCCTTGTGAATTCAGGTATGATCTAATATGTTAATACATGCATGCAGCTTGAGATGGGTTGATGCCCTATTTAGTCCAAGTTTTTAATGTCTCAGGACCACTGAAAGTTCATTTAAGGTCTAACTCTCCTTGATTCTGCACTGCTTTAAGTCAGTAATCTGAGAGTAATTTAATAAGTAAATGAAATCTATGCATTGCATTATGTCTTTGGCTGAAAAATGTGTCATAACTAGCCCACCTAAATAGTTACCATATGGAAGAAAGTAAGTAAGTAAGGCTGCCAGGCTTTCAGTCACTAAGGTTATTATATTTGAAAACTGATTCTGGTCTGGCTGTGAGATTCACACCTTGGCTGATTTTAAGATACATCTTAAGACATGCTAGATCTTTAGAATATATATATATATATATATATATATATATATATAGAGAGAGAGAGAGAGAGAGAGCGGTATTTGATATTTAACTGTTTGTTGTTTTATTCTGTTTTTAAGATGCATGGAGTTATATGTTTTACTATTCCCCTTATGTTTCTAAATTGTTTAGTGCCTGGTTATAGGCACTTAAATAAAGATGAAGAAGATGCCTGGCTCAGGATAGGCAAGACAAAACATTACTTAGTAGAGAAAGTAGTAATATTCCATAATGAGTTACTAGTTGATATTTTTGAAAATATTTGAAAAAGCATGAACCTAATGAGCCAAGGGACAGATATAGGGGGTGATAGTGAATGATGCAGCTGTGTAGGGGTTAGCTGTCAGTAGAGTACCTGAGTTGGGTGAAAGGGGCTGGCTTCCACAGGTGCAAAGTATTAGGTGAGGTGAAAATTCCAATCATTCTTTAGTGTATACAGATTTTTAAATTCTAGTATTGCATTTGCAGTCAAAACTGAGTGCTGTAGCAGTCTGTGCATGGTCTAAACTGTAACAATTTTTTGTGGGGAGGAATAGGTATGCGTCAGTGGAGAGATAAGTATGCATCACTGGGGGGAGAAGTATGTATCATTAGAGAGATAGGTATGTATCACAGAGTATTCTTGACTTAGAACCCATAACCCTCATGGATAGAGTCAACAAGTAAATGTCTCAACATATCCTAGTTCTACCTGCCTCTGGTTTATTCATATGCAAAGCATAAGGGCTAAAAACTACATGGGCATGTAAGAATAGGCTTCATAAGAGCCTCACATATCAATGACCTAGTAAGTACCTATGAATTGCTTGCTATAAGTATAGCAAGCAGATTGCTACAGCTTAAAAGAAAAAAACAATGTTTTCTTTTTTTAAAGCCAAACATGAGTGCTTTAGATTTGCATGCATGGTATAAACTGTAGCAACTCCTTGCTGTAAATGCATCAGCAAAGAATTGAAGAAGGAAGGAATGATTCTTGCATTTTAGGAAGATCAGCTACCAGACTGCAGACTTTTTTCTTCTCTATGATGTTGAGTGATGCCAGATTGAAGAATGACTCAAGGCATTAAATGAGCCAGCTACTGCTCTGCTTGTTGTAATACCCAGTAGGCACACAATTGATTTGTTATCCAGCTGTGAGCTTTAGCTTGCCTCATACTGACTAATATAACCCTAAAATAATGTATCATAATATCCTGCCTAATATAGTTTGTGGTTACTTCATCTGATTCTGTATGTTATGATTGCCATACTTGTCTTTGAGCTCTACTTCTGAGTTGTTAAAAGATCTGCTGAATCTGAGTATGAAGATGGTGACTATAAAGTTCCTAAGTCAGACAACAACATGCCTTTTAATGTCATAGGGTTTTCCATTTTGGATGGCATAGACTTTTGGAAGATGTCATAATTGAATCAAAATCCATGGAATTGCATGAACACCACATCACCACCAAAAAGGATGCATAATGCAATGGCTAGGATAGTCACCTTACCTATATAGAAATCAGTAGCTTTGCACTAGACATATGAATTATATTACTGAGCATAGAATTTGCTGAATCTGGGCACAACATCAGCATGTGACATTAGCATAACAGTTTCTAAGTTCCTGGGTGGTGTACAGAAACTACAAATATGACAAACACAATAATACAAGCACTACAAAGTCATACGGATTCTCTGAAACAATTTAACACAAAACTGATATCAATTAATAGTAAAACTGTTTGTCATAAACAAACACACTCTAAACAGATATCTCAGTTGAAGTAGCTAGAACCTTACATGGAGGCCAACAGGTGTGGTGGTTGTGGTATATCACTTTCAGGTTATCCTGATGTCTGGCAGTAATTCATCTATCAAAATGGCAGCGTATGTACCAGTACAGAAGGTATGCAAGTCCTTTTGTATACCATTATGAAGAGGTGTATATGTTTGACCAAACAGTAGTTTTAGTCTACAGCCAAAGAAGAATTCAGTGTTTGAAATGTACATGATACAAATTAAGACAATAAGTGATGTTTTCAGGCATAAAAAGTCAGTGTAGCAAAAGAAAAAAAAAGTTATGCTGATTCTTCAAGGCAAGTCATTCCAGGACCACTGCACATTATGATACCTTCAGAGAAGGTTAAGTCAGTGCTTTGTACTGATGGCTACTTGTATCATTGGGAAATGAAAAATAATAATAGCGTGTTGTCACTTGGAAAATTTTTCAGTACTCCATCTAGTTATTGTCTTTTGAGGGTCAAGATGGTTATGAGCTTGGCAAATCAAACAGACTTGATGGTGTACTGCAACCCTGTGCTGTTCCATGGCATCCCTGTCAGAATATGCAGTTTAGGATGTCACTGAGTAGGTGTCAGTGGCTCTACCACATTCTGCCAACATGTACCGTCTGCAGTATATATCACCATAATGCCTTACAGAGACCACTGAGAATTAAATCTCTGCAGCTGATATTATTAATCACACTGTGGGTCATTTTATTTCCATTGATACCAGACGGCATCCACTCCCTCCTGTTCTGTAGTGATGAGAATGCACAAGAATTTCTGTATCACCACATATGATTATAGATGAGAACACTAACATTGTGACAGCCATGTTATGCCAGCTTTCTACCATGATTATTGACATGGTCTTCTGCAAGTGGTAGCACACTTAGGTCTGATTATCACTCATTTTCAGGAGACATGGTAGACTGTGCAAAACGGGTCTATATCAGTTCCACAAAAATCAATTTCAGTGAATACCAAAAGAGCGACACATATTAATCGAACCGCGAATAGACCGAATGCACTAAACTGCAAAATTTAAAACATCGAACGGTCATAGTCGGCCAACCCCACCACCCGCTATATACTACCTACTCAAACAAAATAAATAAACCACATGCATACACTAACCAAACCCTACTCCTAACCCTAAAGTAAAGCACCAAAACCCAGCTTCTAACCCTATGCTAAACCCCACATACACAACTCTCTATGCACTATCCGTAACCCCTCCCTAACCCTAAGGTCTGTAACTACTGCACACTTCCCTTACGGAGATATACCCTAACAAACTAAATAATACACATAAATACATTTAGCAAAGCCCTACTTCTAACACTACACTAAACCCCACGTACACAACTATCTATGCAGTATCCTTAACCCCTCCCTATCCCTAAGGTCCGTAACTACCGCACACTTCCCCTACGGAGATATACCCTAAAAAAATAAATAATACACATAAATACATTTAACAAAACACTACTTCTAACACTACACTAAACCCCACATACACAACTATCTATGCACTATCCTTAACCCCTCCCTAACCCTAAGGTCCGTAACTACCGCACACTTCCCCTACGGATATATACCCTAATAAAATAAATAATACACATAAATACATTTACCAAAACCCTACTTCTAATGCTACACTAAATCTTACATACATGACCTACCTATACACTTACCTTAACCCGTACCCTACCCTAAGGTCCATACCGATCGCACACTTGCCTTACAGAGCTATACCACAGACGGGCCAACCAAAACACTTTGACATTTCGGACTTCGCTGTTTTGGATGTTCGGCATTTACATAGTTCGCACAATACATGTTGATCATTTCGTATTCATGGAAATGGCGTTTTGATCATCTGATAGGGATCCGTACAAAACACAATGTTTCATGGCTCATGCCACAAGCACAGTTTCACCTAAATTTATCTAGTATATATGCCACATGTTTCACCACCAAGATCCCATGGCCATATATTGCAGGGGCGAGTACATGAAGTCTTACAAGGTTTAAACAGTATTCCGACAATAGGTCAACCTTAAAACTGTGACTTATTAATTTTATGGATTGCTGTCACAGTACATCTTTATTTTCAAAACACAGACTTACAACATGTAGTAAAATAAATAACCCTAGTGTTTAGAAAGTCTAATGAAGCTGCCACTGATAGATCCTGAACTCAACTGTAGAATAGTGTGTGTGTTGTACCTTTAAGAAGCGTTTCAAGGTTGGCATGTGCATATAAATAGCAAGCACATGCTAGCTTCAGTGCCATATTAAGAGTGTAGCCAGAGAGAGAGCATATATGAATGTAATAGCTAGTTTGTTTATAAGTTTATCTAAGTTAAAGTTATTAAGCTTCAATCCTGATGTGTTTGTACATAATAAAGCTGCTTGAACAGAATCCACAAAGACTCGTCTATTTTATCCTGACTGGACGAGCAACATGGTGGTGTCAAAACCAGGATTCCAGAGACTGCTTTTCATTGCTACAAGGTGCATAGATAACAGTAAAGGTAAACTAAGAGAAACAAGCACAAAAAAGGGACAGAGGTGAATCAAAGGTAAAGAAAACTTGCACTAATAATTTATTTTATAAAAAAGATAAAATGGAGCATTACAAGGGCACAAGCCACATTATTAAACAAGTGAGAGATACAAAAGGTTAATTAATACAATGAGATGTTTAAAATTAAGATATTTGATAAAAAGATTATCAGAAAAGCACATAAGGGGTTTGGAATTACCTCAGAATTGCAAAACGAGCATGTTTAAAGTAAAATGGGCATGTTTGGAGTAAAATGAGCACAAGAAAGGTATAATGGGCATGTAAAAAGATTAAAAGAGAAAATCAAATATAATAAGGGCAAAAAAGGGCACATTAAGCATAAATAAAGCAAGTAATTGCATGTTTCTTGACAAAGTACTGTGTTGTGGCATAACTACTATTTTGGATTGCATTCAGGGCATAACTAGAGTTATTTGAAGTATCTCAAAGTGTGCAAAATTGCTTACAATGTGTGCTTATTACTGTGCATTTATTCCAAACAGTTTGTTTGTGTGCAAAGTGCAACTATTTCATCAAGTGCAGTAAAAATACAGTCATTTCGAAATGTTTCTTGTGCTGGCTGTGTCTATTTGCAAAGCACCGCCATTACAGAGTATTTTTTGCACCGTAAAGAGGTATTTAGCAAAGTGCAGCCATTTTGGGAAAGTTTCAATGTGCTGTGTACTGGTTATTTGCAAAGTGCAGTTACTTTGAAATGTTCTTCCTCTGAGCTTCTTCTGCCCAGTTCATTCGCACAATGCAGTTATTGTGAAATGTTTCTTACACTAATAAGAGGTGATTTCTTATAGTGCAGTGATTTTAAGAGTACTACAGTGCCCGAGAGACTTCTTTTGCAAATTCAGTTATTCAGAGGCTTGTTGTGCTATTGGCCATAGTTACAAATACTGTCATAAATGTCTGGTATATGTATTGGCCATAGTTACAAATACTGTCATAAATTTCTGGCATATGTATACATATATATATATATATATATATATATATATATATATATATATATATATATATATATATATATATATATATATATATATATATATATATATATATATATATATATATATATATATATATATATATGTGTGTGTGTGTGTGTGTGTGTTCATGCATACTTGCAAAAGCCTTCACTGGTATGTGTTAATATGGCAGATGGATTTCGAAAACCATCACCATTGGTGTTTGATCAGAATATTGCAGAGAACTGGGGAATATTTGAACAAGAGTATAATATTTTATACAACCAGCTTATTCTGACAAAGATGTGTGCACCACGGCATTTATTTTGCTAAACCTAGCTGGGTCAGAGGCCATTTAAAGAGAGCATTCATTTATATATGCACTAGCAGTATATGAGGGAGAAGGTGAAAATGGTCATATTGTTGTACAGGCTGAATCAAGGGAAGACCCAGAGTGTTTAAAGTGCAATTTCAGGGAAATGTGTAACCCCTCAAATAAATATTACATTAGAGATGCATTTGTTTTACGGAAGAGATAAAAAAATCAGGGGAAACCTTTGCAGCTTATATAACTGACCTGAGAAACAAAGCTAAAATGTTTCAGTTTGGTGACTTAAAAGATGAGTTGTAGTGCTGCAGTGAGAAAGATTTTGCTTCATGACAGTGATTTAATGCTGAGTAAAGCTATTGAGATTTGTCAAATCCATGAAGTTACAGAAAGGCACACAAGTATGCTAGCTAGTAATAAGAGCATGGTTTCATCAGGCTGCAGAGCAAATGTAGACAGCATGCAGCACATGGCTAGCAGAAGCAGACCTAAACCACATGGCACCTGCTACACTTCCAGACTTCCCAGTTAAAACCTATAATTTTCCAGCAAGTTCTAAGAAAATGACATGTTCAGTGCAGTACAAGGGTGAGTTAGCAAAAACCAAATCCAGCTTTATTGTTAACTGTCACAATTGTGGTGCCAATCATGAGTCTAAAAGAGAAAAAATGCTTAGCATTTGGTCAGCAATGCCACAAGCGTAAAAAATGGGACCATTTTCAAAAGTTTTGCAAATCAAGTAAACCTCACACAGTTATAAAGAAGGGTCACTCAAAAAAGCAAGTTGATCATATAGAAAGCTGTGATTCTACTTTCTGTGTAAATGGTGTATCAGTAATTGGTGAAAAGGTTGATGCAGTAAATTTGTTGGCAAAGAATGAAGTGTGTTGTACTGCACAGATCAATGGAAAGACCACCAAGCTTAAAGTGGAAACTGGCTCAAAGTGTAATGTTATGTCAGCAGACACATTTGCTAAGGTGAGAACTAATGAACAACTCAGTGTGACTAGTTGTGTGAAACGTGTTGCTTATGGAGCTGAAGAAATTCAGACCGAAGGCTCAGTAGTGCTTTCAGGTTATTTGGCTAAAAACTGTTACAGCTTGTTATTCTATGTAGTCCGAACACCTGTGCAGTCATTATTGGGTCTCAGAGACATTTTGAGAATGAATTTGCTTTCTTTTACCAAAGAAGTTCATCATATAAACACATATCCTAGTTCCAATTTTACTAAAGCTGTTTTCTCAGAGTATGCTGATATTTTCATTGACAAGTTGGGCAAACTTCCAGTTGTGTATTCTATGAAGCTAGACCCAGAGGTCAGTTCAGTGGTCAGACCAGCAAGAAAAGTTCCGATAGCTATGCAGAATAAAGTTAAAGCTCAGTTGGATAAAATGATGCTGCAAGGTGTAATTTGTCCAGTCACAGAACCAACTGAATGGGTGTCGCCCATGGTAGCAGCCCACAAAAAAAAAGCTCAGATGAATCAGAATATGTATTGGCCCAAGAGATTTATTTGAACAAAGCACTAAAGAGACCTCATCATCCAATGCATACAGTCGAGGAAGTCTCATCCCTAGTACCACATGACCTTATTTTCTGTCTTGAATGCAAAAAGTTCATTTTGGCAAGTGATGCTTGATGGCAAATCCTCATTACTGACTACTTTCAGTAGCCCATTTGGCAGATATAGATTCCTCAAGATGCCATTTGAAAAAAATTATGCAAGTGAAGTCTTTTAGTGTGCAATGGAGCAAATTTGTTTTCAGGATATCCTTGTGCCATAATAGTAGATGATTTATTGGTTGGAGGCAATGGTGAAGCAGAGCATAACAGCAGCATTAGGGAAGTTCTAGACAGAGCACAGGAAGTGAATTTAAAGCGCAATCCTCTGAAGTGCAAATTCAGACTACCAGAAGTTACATATGTAGGTCATTTATTTACTAGCACTGGCTTGCGGCAGACCTATCCAAGCAAGCAGCCATTCTTGACATGCCAGCACCAGATAATGTTCAGGCTCTACAATGCTTTCTTGGTGTAGTCAACTATTTTGGCAAGTTTATACCAGACGTCAGTGAGGTGACAGCACCTTTGAGAGAGGTGATGGTGCAAACATTTTATATGACCTTGGGAGGAACAGCACCACAGAGTATTTGAAGACCTTAAGCAGAAAATTGCCATCTCACATACATTAAGATACTATGACATCAGTAAACCAGTAACTCTTTCCTGTGATGCTTCAAAATTTGGTCTTGGTGCAGTTATTCTTCAAGAAGGCAGACCAGTAGCCTATGCATCTAAAACTTTTACCCAAACTGAAATGCAATATGCTCAAATTGAGAAAGAACTTTTAGCAATAGTATTTGCATGTTCAAAGTTTCATGCTTATATCTATGGTCAAGCTATTCAGATTGAAACTGATCACCAACCTCTAGTTACTTTTCTAAAGAAGCCTATGGATTCAGCACCAGCGAGATTATAAAGAATGATGCTCAAACTGTAAAAGTACAACTTCAAAATGGTTAATACAAAAGGCAAACTTCTTCATCTGGCTGATACCTTATCCAGATCACCCAGAAATATAACGGAACAGCTTCCTGCAGAGAATTTTGACTTTGTTGTCATGGAAGTGCATCATTTTTCTACCATGAGACTCGATGAGCCGAGAGATCATACAAAGACTGATCCAATTTTGCAAAAGCTTAACCACTACATTAATGTTGGATGGCCATCAAAACAACCTAATAAACCACCCAAAGTGCAACTTATTTTCCTTACAGAGATGAGATGTTGATGGAAGATGGCATTATTTTCAAAGGTCCTAAAATTGTTGTTCCTGCTTCATTACAACATGAATATATCCAGATGTTGCATCATGGTCACCCAGGTTTTGAATCTACCAAAAGAAGGGTGATAGGACTAGTATTTTGGCCTTCTCTAGCAAAAGATATTGATAAAGCACTTTCTTCTTGTTCAGTATGTAATAGTACTAAACCGCATTTGCAAAAAGAACCACTTCAGCTAAGTCAAGTTCCTGAACTACCTTGGTCAACAGTAGCCACTGAAATATTCGAGTGGAACAATCGGCATTACTTAGTGTTGGTAGACTTTTATTCAAACTGGTTTGAGATTGATTTACTACTTAATCTAATGTCCACTGTTGTTATCACCAAGCTGAAACATAATTTCTCAGTCCATGGTAGTCTGGTAGTCCACACAAAGTTATTTCTGACAATGGTACCCAATTTACGAGTCAGTTGTTTCAGAAATTTGTAAAAGAATGGGACTTTGTACATGTTACTAGTAGTCCTGAATATCCACAGTCAAATGGGGTAGCTGAACATGCAGTGCAGAGTGCAAAGCAATTACTAAAGAAGTCAAAGCATGACAATATTGATGTCTTTTTGAATTTACTCAATCTCAGAAACATATCCCATGATGATATACTTGGCTCGCCTGCTCAGAGACTTCTATCCAGGTAAACCAGAAAAACATTGCATATTAGTTCCAGTTCGTTAAGGTCTAAAACTAAGAACAATGAGAAATTAGACCCCAGTTATTCAGAAAGTGTTCTTTCCAGCTATGGTAAATCGAGCAGATTTCTTCATACATTCAAAGAAGGAGAGACAGTGAGGATACAAATTGCGAAAGGTTTCAACCAGATTGGTCAAGTAACAGCTATATGTACTTAGCCGAGATCCTGCTTCGTAGAATCTGAGGGTGTGGAGTACAGGAGAAATTGCAGACATCATCTGCCTGTACCAGAATCAATATTGCAGCATTGTTCCTGTGATACAGACTCTAGATCTCAGAACAATCCAGACAATGTTCCTGTTGCAGAACGTGTCTTAACTTCTACTTCCATTCCTGATGATGTTCCTGACGTTCCTAAAACTGAACATTCAGCAGAGACCGTCCCAGTTGCTAGACCTATTTCTAATTTCTATGTTACAGGATTTAGTCATATTTACAGACCTATTGTGAAATACACAACAACCTGGACATAGTTGTCTATATGTATTTAGTTCTGTATAATTGCATGACAAAGAGCTATTTGTATTGATTGCATGTCAATTAATGTCATCAATATTGCATGACTGATTTCTCAAAGATGAAGGATGTAGAATAGTGTGTGTGTGTGTGTGTGTGTGTGTGTGTGTGTGTGTGTGTGTGTGTGTGTGTGTGTGTGTGTGTGTGTGTTGTACCTTTAAGAAGCATTTCAAGGTCGGCATGTGCATATCAATAGCAAGCACATGCTAGCTTCAGTGCCATTGTGAGAGTGCAGACAGAGAGTGAGCATGCATGAGTGTAATGGCTAGTTTGTTTATATATTTATTTAAGTTAAAGTTATTAAGTCTCAGTCCTGACGTGTTTGTAAATAATACAATTGCTTGAAAGAACCCACAAAGACTTGTCTATTTTATCCTGACTGGACGAGTGACATCCACCTTTTCTTAAGTCAATCAAATTGACCACTAAGTAGAAAAGCATAACAGCTACTTTCATTAACAAATGATTTATGCTACTGTAGCCTCATTGTGTGATATATGTGTAAAGAATAAGAGAAATAGCTATGTTTAGGGTCTATATTAGATAGTCAAAGTTCCGTAACTCCGAACCCCTAATGGTCACACCATTAAGTTCGAAGTTACAGAACTTCAACTACCGATAAAAAAATAAAAATATAATGGACAAAAAAATAAATTGGTGTATGCAGGGGGGCAAGCCCCCCTGCACCCCCACCCCCCACTACTTAAATATATCAACTCCGAGATCACACCACACTGAAGTGAATGGAAACCTCCACTTATTGAGATTTCCATTCACACTCTCAAACATTTACAAATTCGAACATATGGTCTGGACCATATGTGGTTCGAACTTGTAAAAGTTCGACTATGTGATAGGAACCCCTATGTTTAGGTAGCCTTTATATGGATGTCATAGGCATTACGATGTTGGCCTAATACAAGTGCACAGCTATGGTGTAATTAGTATCAAGAAATCCGACCATAATACAAAAAAATCATAAAGCTGCCATTTGTGTGTAAACACTTTCTTTGTGGAACTGCAAGATCCTCTTGTTACTTAAGATGTTTTTCATCTATGCAGAGAAAACAATCCTTAGACTTTCAATATACTGTGCAGAATATTTAAAAAAAAACAAACTGCAATGTTTTTTTGAATGACTAATTATCCTGAGTTGATCCAATCCAGCATAACAGGTAGAATCCCACTTTTCTGAAATCACATTTGTAGCTCCTCAGTTCATTCACATTTAGATCTAGAATTTTCAGAAATACTTGCTTTACTTGATGTGAAAAAGGGAGACAATTTGACAGATGAGAGGATTAGCGTGTGTGTATATATGTGTGATTTTGTGTGTATGTGTGTGTGTGTGTGTGTGTGTGTGTGTGTGTGTGTGTGTGTGTGTGTGACTGAGAGAGAGAGAGAGTTCACTATAAATCAGCTCGACACAGCTAAATCTCTTCAAAAATAAATAAATAAACAAATATATACTATTAATTCAAGAGTCACAATGCCTGCACACTGAGTGCTAATGCTTAAAATATTGTCCAGTAAAAGTACCTCATCATAGTCAATAAAAGATCCTAGAGTTTAAGTATGTTTTAAATTCTATAGACAATCTTAGTCATTCCAGCTATATGCCTTTCACGTGTCCTTCATATCTACTGAAACAGCCGAATGATGGACATAAATGTTGTAAACATCTGTCCATTAACTCTGGAACAGATCTATACTGTGTGGTTATCACACTTGACACTGCAGCTTAAACTTTTTTTTCACAACTGATAAGAATTTGATCTTTTCTAAGATCTGATTCTTTTATCTTTTAATATCATAAGCTTTTGACCTAAGTTTTGGGGGATAAGTGAAAGAATTTTCGACTAAAGTTGTTTTGTAACAAAATAACTTTTGTTTTTGCTTTCCCTTAGTAAATCAATTTCCTTTCCATAGTTTAGTTGTCATTTTTTTAATGTAGTGAATATTTTTAGGAACATTAACCCATGCTGTTTGAATCAGATTTGCTATGAAGGCATGTGAACGGTTAAATTCAATAAATAACAATACAAATTTTCAGCATTACTGGGCATCATGCAGTGATAACTTGGTGTGTTTAAATATACTACACCAGCTGCATGATTTTATTTCACAGCAACATGGCAAGAATTATTTTAAGTAAAAGGAAATGAAACAAAGCAGTCCAAGTGATAGTCGAATCCGTTTCTCCTACCTTATGGTAAAAAGATACAGGAAGTAAAACAAATTTCAGTTTGCAAAAAAGAGACATAAAAGTGAATTAAAACAGTTTTATAAAGGTATTGCCATGGGGGGTTACCACTGAAATATTGTGACCTGTTTAATTGACAGATGGTAATCTGATCCCAAAACCTCTAAAATCACTATACAGAAACAGTGCTATTTACCTCCCTATACCACTATGTGCAACAAGCCCCCCACACCCCCAGACTATCTGCACATATCAACTCTGAGACCATGTGCACGCTGGAAAGAAAGAGAAAGTGATAAAATATGATTCTCACCTTATCGCTCATCTCTGATTCTAACTGCTATTATATATATATATATATATATATAGAGAGAGAGAGAGAGAGATGTGTGTGTGTGTGTGTGTGTGTGTGTGTGTGTGTGTGTGTGTGTGTGTGTGTGTGTGTGTGTGTGCGTGTGTGTGCATGAGTGTGTGTGTGTGTGTGTGTGTGTGTGTGTGTGTGTGTGTGTGTGTGTGTGTGTGTGTAGAGAGAGAGAAAGAGAACTAGATATTAACTAATGATACCATTATTACTAGATGATTGTCACCAAGTGACACCCTGACCCATGTGAAAAAATAGGAAAATGGATGGATATAGTCCTAACAGGACACATAAATCATTTCACAGATGAATGAGAAGCACTCTCTGGTAAAATGCCTTGCTTAGAGTGATACAAGAGGCAAAAGGAGACACAAAGTGTCAAACCCGACTTAGCATATCATAGCCCTCCCTAATGTCATGTGTTAAATCGCTAGACTATAATGCATTGTTGTATTTGACCTGTAAATGGAATAAAACATACATGAAAATAATAAATTATGCACTTCTCTAGCACAACTAATGCATATCAAAAATACAAAACAAAGAGCATTTTATACTTTAGTTAGCCTGTCATTTATTTAAAGGGTAAATTCTGAAGTAATCAAAACAGATGATTCTCTCTGTCTTTGTTTTAATGACTGGTTTCATAGCAGCTTCTACATATGTTGCCATAATATTATATTGTGGGACCTCAGGACTACTTTTGCTGACAACGGAATATAAGGATCTAGCTACAAAGCAAGTATTCTTATATTTTTATTTATATCACTTAACCTTTGCACTGTGAAAATCGAATGTGAGAAAATTCTGACATTAATAACTCACTTGAATGTACAAAAATTGAACACTAAATTGTGGTACACATTTAATATTTTATCACTTTGCAGTCTGCATGAATATGTTAGAAAAATAGTGTGGATTAGGGGTGCATCAATATAATCAAAGCTGTTGCAAACAGAAACAATAAATTATCTCTTTTCATAGGTGCATCCTTCCCTAAACACAATTGCCAGTTATCTTGTTACACTGCTCACCGTAGGTGGCAGCAGTACAGGTATGCATGAGATCCTGTACCTCAGATCAGAGAGAACTCACTTCTCTTCTATGACAGAATCTTCTGCAATTATCTAACCAGTCACAGCCTACGCTGAATTTGCCATGTTGTGTTCAACGTACACATTAATTCAGCAGGTCACAAAAGAATTTTACTAGAATTTAACTGATCCATGTTAAAATATTCTAACTTCATTTTACAGTGTTATCCATGTTTGCTACTTGCAGTCTTAAATCATCTATTTCCTTTTCAGTTTCAAATGCAATGTCCTGATTTATTGACAAATCTGACCATTCCTGTAGCCAAGTTAGGGTATGCTGCTGTGACATAAAACCCAACATATCATTGCCTATTGTCACAAAAAGTGGCATTTTTTTTAAGAGACTGATCAATTACAGACAGCCCTGTGAGATACTACCTCATTTATTTATGTTTTTATTTATTTATTTATTATTTCACTTTCATTTATTCATTTATTTATGTACAGTTGTGGTCAGCTGCCTGTAAGATAACTATTTACCTTATAAACTAAAACAGCATAAGAGTGTACATATGAAGTGGTAGATTCAGTGAACGTATATGGTAAACAATTAAAATAATTACTGAAAACAGAGAATCGCTGTTCAGATCTAGGCATTCCTATAACAATGGTGGTGGTAGTGGGGGGTGGCACACTGGTGGAGTGGGTAACATTGTTGCCTCAGATCATGAGGTCCTCTAGTTCCATTCTAGGCTGTGGAGTTTACTTTGCAGATTCCACATCATCCTCGTGTTCACACTGGCTTTCACTGGCTACACAGGTGTCCTCCCAAATGCAAACCTTAGAATGAATGCATGCTGGATCTAAATTTCTTCTAGGGGTGATACAGAAGAAAGGACTGATAATCTACCTCCATTCCCTGCATGCCTAGTAAACTTCAGGAATGGCAGTATCTGTTCATTTGACTCCTGCAAGAGTCAGCAGCAGCTCATCATCAAGGAAGGATGATGGGTAACAATGCTGCATGAAAGTCCCTTAAAGCAGGCCTGAAAATCATGCTCCCAAATCAGGGAGGGCAGCCAATTCCATAGACTGGGGATAAGTAAAGAAATTAAACCCTGCAATCTTTTTCACAACAGCTCCTTGAAGCTGCTGGCTTAGGAGGCCTTGCTGTAGAATAGGGTATCTATACTGCCTTTATATAGACATACCCTTGATATTGTAGTGCTCAGAATGTAAGTTGGAGAATTTTAAATACTGATCTGGTGGTGACTGGCAATGGTGTTGATTTTTCAACATAAGTGGGATATAAAAGTGCAAGAACAACAAATAAATTAGAAAAAGAAAAAAGTGGTCTTACTAACTCAAAACAAGATTTAATAAGGTTTCTAAGATTAGATTCCAGCCCACAGAAAGTTGGAGACAAAGACAAAAGCTACAGCCATGACTTCATCACTCTGATATAACTAAACTTAGCCAGGCAAAATTGTGGAGTATATATAGTCTAAGCAATCCAGAGGAGTATCTGCATTCTTTACAATGAAAGGGAGAAATTAAGTTTGGCAACAAACCAAGTTGTCCCGGGACATCTTCATGAGGGATTAGTTGATATTAGTGGGTGTTAGGTGGGTTGTGGAGGTGAAAGGGTTAAGTGGAGGTAGGGAAGACTGGGAGGAAATGAGATAAGGGGGCAGGGCTTAAGATGTGTAGGCAAGTGTAGCTGGGTAAGCAATCACATTTGGCATGAACTTGCTACTGCAAGTTACGTCCATGATGAACAGTAGGAACTTTGGAGCAGGTAGGCCTTGGGTGTGGAGGAAAGTGGCACATAAGTAGGAAATTTAATAAGACGTGCTCATTCTGATGAATAATATCAATGAATGCTTAAAGTTGGTAAGTAGCCATTATCAGCATGAGGTGGCTGGGGGTGAGGTTGAAGGGCTATTAGATTGGTGTAACTTGTTAGGTAGTTGTTGGTGGATAGTTAATTATGTTTGGATCTTGGTTTGGGGTGTTGTGTGGTTATGTAGTATCTGCTGGGAGCAGTAGTGGTGCCTTCTTATTGGTGGTTTGGTGGTTAATTCGCAGGCAGTGTCTCCTTTAGTGGGCTGAGTGCTTAAGATTGCTAGAGTTGTGGCAAGTCAGGGAAGACTGGGTTCCCAGTATGGCTAACAAGCTTTTGAGAGTCAGACTTTTCATTCGTTACAAGTGCATGGTAACGCAAGACCCTCATGCTGGCTATGTCTGGTAGGGTGCTTTAAATCCTCCCATTATTTGGTAGTCTTTTCTGTCCCTGTGATGCTGTTGTGATGCTGAGGGGGATCCTGGTCAGCTGCTGGTAGGGGCATTGGAGTGATGGCTTGGTCCCCTGGTTGGTGGGGGCGAGAACATTTTGTGTTATTGTGTTGTGAGGAAGGGAGTTTAAAAAAAAAAAAAGAAGAAAACAGTTGTGCAATCCTTTGCAGTGGTTGTACCTTTCCTTTTCTTCCACTAGTGGTGGTTTTGGGGCTCTTACCTCATCTCGGCTGGTTCTGTGGTGGTTTGAGGGTCAGAGGGAGGAGTGCTGGCCATTTTGCGGGCTGTGGGTTCCTTGGGGAAGAGGTGGCTGCCGTGCATGCGCAGAGTGGTGTTGGTGGTTCATATTTAAAAAAAAAAAAAAAAAAAAAAAAAAAAAAGGAGAGAGGAGAGTGGCCTTGCTTTGGCCATTTAGTCCCACGTTTGCTTGCGCTTGGTCCAGATTCTGGTCTGAGAAGTATGTTTGTGGTGCCAGACTGTGGTCAGCTGGGCTGATCGGCTCAGGGTGGAGGTTTTCATGAGCCACGATGCTTCTGCTTGCAAGGTCCACTTCCTCATTGACTTCATGAGATGCTTTCATTGTTGCTCACCCTTGTGGCCATGTGGCATGGGTGGTTTGCGTTTGTATTCTGCCTTGAAGGTTGTTGCTGTCTCTCATTCCTGGATGGGTAGCTGTCTTGAGATTTAGTTCAGTGGATGGTTTGCTGAGTTCATTGGCAGCGGATCTGGATTTGGGGTGGGTTACTTGCTCGGTGTGTTTCTGTGAGGTGGTCTCTGAGCGAGTTGTTTTCATGCCATGAGGCACTCCCTTGTGCTGGTGGCTGGTTGGGCTTGTGCGGTGCAGAATTCATGGGGATCAAGTGGTGGACTTCATTCTAGAAGCACGGTCATGTAATTTTCTGCATAGTCTATTATGTGGTTGAGATTAGTGCTGCCTATGCATTTGGATGTTTAGCTGCGGCTGTAAATTTGATTCACATTTTGCATATGTCATATGAGGCTCGGAGTATAGGTAGAATGCCTGTACCAGTATTTCTAAAAAAAAAAAGTTTAATATAATAAGACCATGGTAGAATGCTTTGGCCACTAAATGCAATAGGACAATGTAGTTAAGGCAGGTGGAATTGTCATTAGTACATAATGCACGTGCGCTGTAATGAGTATCTACAAGTAAAAAACATAAAAGCATGTTCTTACTGTAAAGAATTTAGAACTGAGTTCTTAGTTCTGAAAAATCAAATTCCCTATCTAGTTATATATGATTTGTGTTAACATACATTGTGGTATTAAAAAGCATTTTTTCAATATAATATATTTTAAAATAAAGACAGACATGGTTGGCATTCTGTTCAGGATTAGTTTTACTATCTCATCCCCTTTGAGTGTTGGGGTACAGTCTATCACCCACCCGATCCAGAACTGGATTAAATAGGTTATTGGAGAAGGAATGAATAAATAAATAAAGCCAGACAAATAAAACATCTCATCATCTTCTCCTTTACATGTCTGAAATTTGGAAAAAAAATCCCAGTCTAGTTGACTGTTTAGTCAAAGGCAATGTAAAGTGTATAAGCCATGTTGGCAAACCAGCATGTAATACTGATAAGTGAAAGTTCGATAATTATCCCAGGATAATATCATAAGGAAATAAATAAGGCCTGGTCTGGAGCACTAGGATTTCTGCCAGGGCATAACATAAATCATGCAAGGCTGGCATCCCATGTTCAAATCTGACCTTAGCCTGCTACACTTTGACCAAAAGAATGTATTTTTAGGAACTGCTTTGTCCTTTAGAGATCAGTACATGACTGTGTCAGACTTTAAACAAGCCCATAACATTGTTTATTGTAAATGCCTTCATGATGTGTGTGTGTGTGTGTGTGTGTGTGTGTGTGTGTGTGTGTGTGTGTGTGTGTGTGTGTGTGTGTGTGTGTGTGTGTGTGTGTGGGTGCATGTGTGTGTGTATGTGTGTGAGAGAGTTGGGATGGGTCAGTGAAAGACTACAACAAACTTAATTAAGCCGCAGACCCTTAATTAACGTCTATGCTTCTGCATGACCATTTTGCTTATCTTTGATCCTAGCAAGGCTTTTTGAGTATCACAATTATTAAGTGCTAAACATTCAGCAGTGAGGGATAAATGTGATTCATATGCATGCAGAACATAGCAGAGGTAATGATGAGGCAGTAATGTGAATGAGGATAAACAGAAGGAATACAACATTTTGTGAGGCGGAAAGCAGATAATAAACTCTGATAAATCAAAATAAGTACTTCATTAATGAGTGAGTCATGATTTCCCACATGGTGGTACAGAGACAGCTCAATGAATCTTTTGACCATCAGCTAGTGGCAGTGGTCAGAAAATCCTTTTCATTGATTCATCTCATAAGTAAGGGAATCTCACTGGGAACGGATTCTGTTGTGATCGAAGTATGGAGTTCCTGCAGTGAGCATGATGAAGTTACAGGTAATTCATTTTATTTAGTGGTCATTAAAGCACATCACTGTTGCTGGGGTTCAAGTAGGTGGGGAGGAGTCACAGCAATCTTAGGATCATAGGAAATTACTAGGCCACTGGTTCTGGGATGATGTTACCCATCCACTCATCAAGTTGGCGTCTGGAGTGGACAACAACATGCAGTGTTTCAGAGACGGGGCAGTCTCTGGGTAATAATGTGTCTCCTTAGCAGTTGGTAATGTCATATATGACAGTTAAGCCTTTGGGACTCTGACAGGATTTAGACTTACTTATACTTCGGTCAGTGGTGAAGGAAATGGTGTTGGGTCCCCTGGATAACATTTAAGATTAAATACTTTGGTTAGGGCAGTGCATTCATAGTTTCTTTTCTTTTACAGATCAATGAGGGATGAGCGTATATTGACCATTGTGTCCATAGTTGGAATGATGGATAGTGCGGTCGAGAAAAGGTGCAGAGAGTCACATCAGCCAGTGACCTGTAGGTGATGCATGCCGTTTGGCTGCAGCGGCAAGCAAAGACGGCACAGGCGGATTACTGTTAAGTAGGCAAAGGGTGGTTTGAGGTCTCCGAGTGGATGTTTAGGGTTGAATTCATTATTGGAAGACAGCGAGCATATTAAGAGGAAGCCTTAAAGGGGAAATCCAAGGGATATGGGATTTTGGTGCTTGTCAATATGTTAGGCATCATGCTTTTAGTGGGGGAAGTCTGAGGGAATATGGCTATTTTCGGGGTCTGACATGACTGTGGCATGGTTGCTGGTTGTCAGGCTGGGATAGCAGGACCAGCAGCTGGTTGCAGGAATTTGAGGTAGCTTTATAATTCAAGTAGATTATGGGGATGTTAACTTGGTCAAGGGTGTTTCAGTCACCGGGGGGTAGGAGACAGGTGGACAGGTGGCTGCGTATTGGGTTTAGGCTTGTACACAGGGCAGGGCAATCCACTTGGTCAAGGAGGATTTATCTGGGAATTTTGTATGTTCATGGAGGACAAGGTGATGTTAATTTCAACATTTTGGAAGGTTGAGTGACAAATTTGTCTCTTGAGTAGGTAGTGTTAATGTCACATACCGAGTTAGAGTTTTACAGAGTAGCACAAGGATAATTACACATTTCGTTTGGGTGAATGTTGTAGGTGGGGTTTTAAGAAGCATGGTAGGTAGGTGGCTGTGTTCAGGTACTTTTAGAAACTGGGTGCATGGTTACAGGGGAGTTAGAAAGTTTAAAGAAAGCCTGGTTGCAGGATATGGCAGCTGTAGGCCAGGTCTTAATGGCTACTAGTGTATAGCTAAAATAAGGGAAGTGAGCCTTTGAGGAGAAAGGCCAGGGACAAACAGGGGTTACGGATGGTTAGTAGTTGGGAGTGTTCTAGCTAGGATGGTTGCTAGGATGTTCTGAGTGGGGTGGCCTGGGTTCTAATTTGGAATGTCATTTGGCAATGAATGAATTGGGTGTGTTTATGGCTGGACATGTCGAGTATTTCATTGCTGAGCATAGGTGTGTTTTCAGGAACTAGGTAAAGGGGTGCTGGTTTTTCCATCTACGGTTAGGAAATTAAAGTTTAGGAGTTAGACTATTCTCTACAGCAATTGGGTTACTGCACATCCAGAACTGTGTAGTTTGGTGGGCTAAGGCAATATGCTACAGTTGACAGGGTTGTGGCTATAGGTTGTCATTCCGTTCAGGTTGAGCATGATTAGGGGCTAGAAGGAAGCAGTTAAAAAGCAATGTATTCTCTTGGAGTGGATGTTCTGATGGTACAGTGGAGTCATGGGTAATCCTAATTTATTTAGTTTCATTGGGGCATGTTTCAGGTAGGCATGATTCTAAGGTTTTATAGTTGATGGGTACACCAAATGATGTTTGGCTTAACCCTTCCCATTATGGAAGGTAGTTAGGGAACAAGTTTACCTAGAAGGGAGGGGGAACAGCCTGGTCAGGCTGGTTGGTAGAGAAGAGGGACAGGCTTGCCCTCTTCTGTTCCCCCTCTGGTGTATGTGTTCATTTTACGGAGTTGGGGAAAGGAAAATGAGCATCTGGAAGAAGCTTGCTGAATAGATAAGTAAGCAGAGGTAAGGATGCTACTTATTTGGTGGAAGGTAATTCAATGAATGGTGTATGAAGTGAGATGGGACGCTGCTTCATAAGTAAAGTAAACAAGCAGAGGTATGGACCCTGATTACTGGACAGGGTGAGTAGATACACTGCCCTGATTAACATTACAAGGATGTCTATGCTGTGTTTAGAATCTACTATATTATGGTCAGTTGTAACTAATAAAGTTGGTGAACAAAGCTATGTATGGACGTTTAAATAAAAGTCATCAAATGTCATTCAGTGTGATGTGCTGATTGAAGGGGACTGGGACAAAAACATCTACAAGCAGTCAGACAGGCTAATCTATATAGCCTGTCCTCCACTCAAGAGATTACACCTGGATAATTTAATACAGCAGAAAGCTTTCTGATGCAAGATTTCTTTTTTACATTAGATTTATGCATGTTCATGGCTCACAAATTGGGGCCACACAGGACTGACAGTTAGGGCACTGAAAGTAAAAAAAAAAAAACAAGTTCCATAACTCATAGCCATATGTTTATTACAGCTTACCTATGCAAATCCATCTTACCTACAATCTTCCTCAGTAGCACTTGTAACAGCAACTTGTAATGTATTCCATAGTGTAATCTATTAAGAAATGGCTAAGATAGTACATTACATTGTGTACTGACATATATTTTGGGCTTCATTATTGTAACGGCTGAATCTTAGCAGTAGACACAATTTGCTTAATTCTTTTTCTCACTACCTTTCTTTTCATAATTTATCTGGTCATGGAACCCCTTTCTATCATTTTACATTTTCATGACTCTTTCCTGACTAGATGAAATCATCCAACAAGTACAGAAAATTATCAATTTATCTAAAGTAACTGACTTACGCAAATAATGACAGCAATACTGTTGCATAATAACTTTTACTCTGTAGACATTACATATCTTTTGTCTCAGTCCTCTTCACTGCCCTTAGATATCATTATTTGATTGAGACGTATCCGCTAAGGAAAGACATCACCTTGGTTACTGCAAAGTACCACTGCATCATGTTTCTTTGGAAATTATTTATGATTCTGCTTAGTGCACTCTCTTGGCTATGTCAGCCTCCTCAACAACTGACAGAACAAGACCTCTGGAATCCATTCTTACCTATTTTACATTCAGACTAAAGTACTACAGCTAATAGTAAACTTATCTCTACTTTCACCATAAATAAGAACATTTTTTTTTTTGTTTTTTCTTCTCTTCATTTGTAAGTGTAATCAGACTACAGCCGCTGCTACATCTGCATGATGGTAAGCAGACTACACCTTAGTGATGGTGAGTGGATAGGCGCACTGTGTAATCAGACTACAGCCGCTGCTACATCTGCATGATGGTGAGTGGATAGGCACACTGTGTAATCAGACTAAAGCCGTTGCTTCATCTGAGTGATGGTGAGTGGATAGGCACATTGATCAGACTGCAATCGCTGCTACATCTGCATGATGGTGAGTGGATAGGGACACTGTGTAATCAGACTACAGCTGCTGCTACATCTGCATGATGGTGAGTGAATAGGCACACTGTGTAATCAGACTACAGCCGCTGCTACATCTGCATGATGGTGAGTGGATAGGCACACTGTGTAATCAGACTACAGCCGCTGCTACATCTGCATGATGGCGAGTGGATAGGCACACTGTGTAATCAGACTACAGCCGCTGATACATCTGCATGATGGTGAGTGGATAGGCACACTGTGTAATCAGACTACAGCCGCTGCTACATCTGCATGATGGTGAGTGGAAAGGCACATTGTGTAATCAGACTACAGCCACTACTACATCTGCGTGATGGTGAGTGGATAGGCACACTGTGTAATCAGACTACATTCCCTGGTGGAAAATTAGTGCAAAACAGAGTACTGTGACTTCCTGTTCAACTCCTGCTCAAGGGATTGTTAAAAGCTTTCTGTATTGCTGTCTACCATTTTTATTTTATTTTATGCATATTAACAATATTTAATTTTAGTCAGATTTTTGTTATGTAACTTTGTTGTATGGGAGAGTTTCACTTGAAAGTAAAAATATATTCTGTTTGGCCTAGCAACTTTACACTATTATCTGCCCTGTTTTTTTTTTTTTTTTGTTTGATCAACAAATTCATAGTAATAATGGTCCCCGGGATTCATGAAGCTCGGCGCAAGGATGGCGTTAGGCTTGCGCCAACCGTGCGGCATAGAGATGGCGCAGTAGCACCATATGCATATTAATGAAGGCTCGCTGCAGCCACATCCACATGCATAGGAAAAGTGCGGGAGTGCAGGGGGCATGTCCAAGTGCCGCACGTAGGCGTGGACATGGCTGCATACGTGCAACCTAAAATTCTGAATAGTACAGCCTGCCTCTAATAGTAATCACACCTGTCAGTGTCCGTGGTTACTGAAACATATGCAAAGCATGCAAGACAGTTTTGCAAACACAAAAATAAAAAGCAAACACAAATGCACATAGCTGAATATTGAGTCCCCATCCCTCGAACAAATGACATTTAAAACCCTGTGCCTGTATTCCATTGTAATGTCGATAGTTATACCAAGTGGAAGTGAAACACATCGTGTTAGCGTGCCACCAATAGCTAAGCCTAGCCCAATGGTCAGGTTTACCACCTGTCCCACATTGTGAGGGACAGTCCCCCTCTGGGCAGTTGTGTCCATACCAAAACCATTATAAATGTAAAATGTCCTGCGATCGTAGGACATAATTATGCCCCAAATCTTATGTAATAGTCACATACAATACTTATGTCCATATGTAAAATACATACATGTTACAAGAAACAGAATAAGCAAGTAAATGAAACAGAAGAAGCAGCTAAACTGCTACAGCAATAAGCTTATATTTAGGCATAAAACAAAAGTACTATCCGTTGTACTGACCATGGGTATGCGTTGGCCTGTAAAATCTGATGTGTGTCCTGAATATATCCCATCCTGGCCATATGAAAAGGTGGCAAACCTACCAATAGTCAGAGCATTCACCCAAAATCTGCCCATTCATGGTCCAAGGTGTCCTTGTCAGGATGTGCCAAAGATGAACGGGTATTACCTGGGTCTACCTACCATGTCATGAAAGATAAGTATTTCCGTGTACCTATGTGCATGATGTACAGCATGTGGAAGGTGAAAAATGCTAGGATAGTCCTCACACCCATACAGGTACCAGAGATATGTAGTGTATGCAATGTGTCCCCTTGACCGTGCCATGGGCCA